>NW_006400186.1:419280-428028 GCF_000299155.1 Elephantulus edwardii | reverse complement strand
AGGCTCCGTTTAACATACTTTGGACATATTGTGAGGAGAGACCGGTCCTTAGAGAGGGACATCATGCTTGGGAGGGTGGAGGGACGGCGCAGGAGAGGAAAGCCCTCTATGATGTGGACTGATTTAGTGACTGGGATAATTGGGATGGGAGTGTCGGAGTCAGTGCAATTGGCACAGGATAGAGCGGAATTTACGGCTGTTGTCGCTATGAGTCGCAGGAGACTCGAGGGCACATAACAACAACAACAACATGTCTTCTTGTTCTATTGACCTTTCATACAATGTCCTTCTTTATGTCTTATGCTGGTTTTTATCTTGAAGTATGTTTTATCAGTTATCAATATTACTGCTCTTACTCTTTTTATATTAAATTGCCATTTTCTTAGCATATTTCCCCATTCTTTTCTTTTTAGTCTGTCCTTATCCTTCAGTCTCAGATGTGTCTATTGTAGACAACAAATTGATGGGTCTTGGTTTTTAATTCATTATTCTATTATTTTTTTTCTTATCTGGTGCATTAAATCCAATTACATTCAATGTGATTATCAATAGACAAGATTTTTTGGGTGTTTTTTTTTATTGGGAAAAACATACTGGGGATACAAGGAGGTGAGGGTTGGGGGCAGAAGGGTGAGGATGGGCAGGGATGCAGTTGCAGAGCTTCACAGTTTGGTCGGTGGGGGGAGCAGGTGAAGGAAATGATGAGGATCCATTGGGGACCAGATGCTACAGAGGAATGACAAGCATTTTCCAATTGTAATTAAACCAACTGTCTTATTGATTTGGGAATTGGATGCCGACTCTCTGGCTTCTTCATGCTGAACAGGGGCGTAGATGTAAAGGGGGGAAGGGAGGACGCTTTATCACCTTACTGGTGATCTTGGGTTAAAGCTGCTTGCCTTCTTGTTCTGTTAGAATATATTTTCCTATCATTTGCTCCCCTCTGGACTGCAAAGTGTTTTCCCAGGTGGGTCCAGTGAGGATGGCTGGTTGAACCCAGAGGCTCCATCCTCCTTTGCTTCCTTAGCTGTCAGTTGTATTTCCTTTTTGTCACTGGCACTGAGTTCAGGGTCAATTCTGGAGTGAAACTCAGTGTTAAGGTTATCTATAGGAAAGGGAGCAAACCTAGAGAGAACAAACTTGTGAGTTACAAATAGAAGGGCTTTGAGGGTGTTGCTTTCAGGTTTACTGGGGGAGAGGGTGGCAGAGGTGGCATAGATAAAATTCTCTGGATGCCCTAGGCATTCTTTTTTTTCCCCTTCCCCACCCAGGGTCAGATGGCACAATCCGGGGACTGAGGAGCTCACCCTGAGGGCCGTGACGGCTCGCCCTGAGCCAGGGGCTGAGGGAAGCCCATCCCAAGCAGGGCAACACCCCCCAAGAGCTGGCTTGTATGCTCCCCCTCCAATTGCCCCTACCCCAGTCTGGTCCCCTCGCCTGACTGAGGACTATGTGGTCAGGGATAGTGTCTCCAATTCCAGGACCGCCACTTTTACACCCCCCATAAGTGGTCATACTATATTTTGAAGTAGGTGTCACTGCCCTCCCCCTTTATATATGGTAAAGGGAACCTGAGAATTGTGAACAGACTCCCCCCAGGTCTAACCATCTTTAGGCAGAAGCATTCAACAGAACAAAATATGTGGTGCATTTAGGATGTCGATCCTTTTGTGCATGCTGCCACTGTTAAGTGTCATCAGACTCACAGTGACTTTCAGCAATCCATTGTATAGGTAGTCGTCTTCTTTGGCCTGTCCAAGGAAACCCAAACCTGCAGATGGTGGGGCACGCATCCCATCCCCCGCCCCCTGCTCAGGCGTCCAGCGGGAGCGCGCACCCCCCTAGCACAGGCAGTTGTTGGGGGCGTGCCCCCCCACACCGCATGGGCGCCCAGTGGGCATGTGGCCCCTCTCACGCGGGCAGCCGGCAGGTGTCCCCTTCCCCCACCGCTGCCATCCTGGCTCTGAGAATTCTCTCCAGAACAAGTCCACCTTGCAGCAGTGTGGTGGCTTCACTGCACCAGTCTTGAGGAGGGCCGGTGCCCAGCATCCATCCTGCGTGAGGGAATCCATTGGTTCCGGCTGTGGTAGCTTCATGGAGCTGCAGTGGCTGTGCAGCATGGGAGGGGGTTGGGAGTCACGAGACTCACCCATTCCTCCTTGGGAATCCTTAAATTCCTGTTGTTGAGCCTCGATCTTCACTGAGGGCCAGTCATCAACTGTTTAACTGTTCAATCATCAATAAGCCGAAGTCTGTAGAAGGTCATAGTGGCCCTGCTTTAAGTGGTTCGCTGCTCCCACAGCTCACCAAGCTGTCTCTGCCCCCGCAGCCATCTTGGATCCAATAGACAAGGTTTTATTGTTGCTTTTTGTTGCATTATTTTTTTTTTATCACTGGTTACTTTTTAGTGCTGTCCCCATGTGAAGAACACCCTTAGGTATTTTCTTATAAAATTGATTTTGTTTTCATGGTTTCCTGTAATCTCTGCTTTCTGAGAATGCCCTCATTCTGTTATATTTGGTGGGCAGTTTTGTTAGGTACCAGATTCTCAGTTGAGAGTTGTTTTCTTTAATTGTTTGTATGCACCATCCCATTGTCTTGTTTCTTGCATGATTTTGCTAAAAAAATCAGAGCATAGTTTTATTGGTTCTCCTTTATATGTAACTCGTCTTTTCTCAATCTGTCTTCAGTATTCTATCTTTGGTTTTGGTTTTGGATAATTTTATTATAATAATATGCCTTATTTTCCTTTTGGGTTTCTATTATTATTATTATTTACCTTTTTTTCCTTTTTGGGTTTCACTTGCCTATTTAATGAATATTGTCTCATTATCCATGATTCCCAGATAGTCTTCTCGTAAATCCTCCACAATTTTCTCAGTGCTTTTCTTTGTCTCTCCCTGTTCTGGAATTCCAGTTACATATTTTTATTTCTTTTGATGATATCCCACATAATTATTATGTGTTCTTAATTTTCATTTTTTCTTGTTTCTGCTTTTTCCTCTAACAGGTTAATTTTCCTCTAACAGGTTACTCTTCTGTTTCATTGGTTCTTTAATTCTACTCTGTTAGCCTTCCATGTTGACAACTTCAAAAATGTCTTATTATTCCAGATGTCAGTCTCTTGTTTTCTATGGCTTCTAATATTCCATTTATTTTATCTGTTTTGTCTTGCACTGACTTTTAAATTGGGTTTTCCCCCCATTTTATCCCTTTTAATCTTCTAGAGTTTTGTTTGTAGATGGATGCCTTCAACTCTTCATATTCTTTTTTCGTTCTGTGAAAACACTTGACAAATATTCTTCTAATTTCTTTCTCAGAGAATTTTATCAGGCTTTCTTCCTCTGGAATATCTATTGACTATTTTGATCACTTTTGTGTGTGTACACTAGCTTGGGGGTTTTGGGGGGGTGTGGGTGTTTGAAGTTGTCTGTCACTTCTGGGATATTGTGTTGAGGTTGATATTGTAGGGTTTTAATCTTCTGATGAGTGTGTGTTAACTCAGAGTGTGCCTGTGTAATTATATATTTATTGTTTGTGCAGTACCATTGGTTGGGGCATAGGGCACTCTTGGTGGACTGTCTAATGCTGGTCATATCGAGTAAGCACTGATGAGATGAGTGAGCACTCTAGACTATTGTGTCATAGGGCCCCCAGTGAATGTGATATAGGAGCACTGTTGTCTTTTCCTAGTTCCAATTAAAGAAAAAGTCTTTGAACCACTGTAGGCCTACTGAGTCATTGAATTTCTGAAACACTTAGTCTCTGTGAATTGGAGACTCCCTATGGATCAGTGAATCTCTGAATTATGGTACCTGTAAGTGGTCAACTACCTATGGCATTGAGTCAGTCACAGGGCTATGAGTGAGCACAGAGATAGGCTGCTAGACCAGCATTAAGCATGGACACTTGCAGCACAGAGGGGCCTTGAGGCCATGGTACCTTGAGTAGGTATCCTGGGAAGTTACTAGATTATTGCTATACTTGCTGTGTTGCAGCCTTAGTGATGGACGTGGTGTGGGCACTTTACAGGTGCCCCCCATCAAACCCAGCTATTGATCATGGTCCTGGGGTCGAGCACATGATGCAAGATCTATAGACTAGCATCAGGTGTGGTGATTCACAGAATCATCAGCAGATGTGGTTTATTGACTAAAGGATTACTAACTTTCACAATAAAGCCAGTTTATATTTTCTGAGAGTTCCCATGCACTGTACCTGTGTGAGCTTTCCCAGTACCTGATTCAAAATGGTGTTAGTCTGCTCACTAGAAGAGGTAGGATTGGGCTGGAGGTTGAATAAACACTGACTGGGTTTGCTGGGGGATACTTGTGAAATTTCCAGACCATGTTCATCACTAGATCTTCAACAGTAGCCTGGTAAGCTCCTATGATGCCGACTCAAGGTCCCATAGCCCTGTGCCATAGGTGTTTACACTTAATGCTAGGGGCTTACTCACTCAAATAAGAGGTTCTTCAGCTGGATATCAGTGAGTGGGGGTGGAGACGAGTTTTCCTTGATACATATCAGATGCTGGTAGGTCTCTCTTGATGGGCCTGAAGCCTAGCCTTCTAAGGGAGGAGAGGTTGCTCAGAGTGAGTTCACAGAACTGCTTCTACCTGTCTCTAATGAGTGATTCTCCCTAGTTTCTTCTTCTAATCTATATCTAATTTTTTCTCTCAATAATTTCTCCCAAATCTAGGGTGCAGCCTGCAGTTGCCTGTATTCCCATAGGACAGATGGGTTTCCTGATCTTATGGGTATGCTCTTCCACCAGAAGTCCCAATGAGTTCTTTTTCACAGGAGATATTGCTGTTGTTTATCCTTTGACCAACCCACAACACGTGTGTTTCTGGGTGTACTCTTGTATGTGTATGCAAGTGAGTGTTACCCTGGAGATATATGGAATTTCCTACTCTGCAGGACACTTCTGAGAGAGTTGCCACATGGACAACTTAGGCAGCATGCTTGGCTGGCCTTATGCACACATTGACCCTCCAGCTGGTCAGGGCCAGTGGCTGGAGCAATCCAGCACTCAGCCTTTTCCCCCTTCTCCTGGACATCAGGTTTTCCTGAGTCCTTAAGGGGCTTTCATTTGTCCCAGCCTCTCCTGCTTCAGGATAGCCTTTTTTATAAGACCACTACCCTCTTTAACAGAACTCAGAAGAAATCAGGAGTGGATAAGAAGTCTTCACATACAGGTTGTCACACATAAGAGAATTCCAGTGGAAATGGGAGAATGGTAGCACTGGATTGGAAGATACAAGAAGCCTTTGGTGACTATTGTAAGAGAGGGACTTGAAACTTTAATCTAGCCATTGCCTGAGAAATTTTATTGTAATTTAGGGGAAAGTGGCACTTGAAGTCAGTCTTACACAGCAAGAAGGTCTCATGGTAAACATCTGACCACTTGCTCTTGACCCTCCCAATAGTGCTTCCATATAAGCAAGGCCACACATATCAGGTCAGTAGGCAGGCAGTGTGCCTGGAAGAAGATGGAGACGTGGAAAGTTCTCCCAACAGTGCGGGGGGAACCTTGAATCCAGTTCTCCCAGACTCGAAGTGCACAACAGAGCTTATGGGCAAGTGACTTGATTGCAAATATGTGCCAATCACTTCCTGTTTTGCAAGCTCAGGTCAAAGGCTGCCACCACGTCAGCCACTCACAACAATTTTCTGGGACAAAACCTAGCATTTGACAATAGCTCAACAAATATTTGCAAATAAACTGAACAGCTCACCTCAAGCAGCCTGGGCAGCAAACAAGGCCACATTCCCCTGAGGCCCTGGCCTTTGCTCCATGACCCTACTTGGTCTGTGAGGTTCTCTTCCTATTTACCTGTGGCTAGAACTTCATTCAGGCCAGACTGCTGACTGCTTATGTATGAAGCCAGGTAAGTCTTGCTCACCTTGAGGCTCAGGTTTTGGAGGGGCCACCACCATCCACAGCTTGTGGTCACTGTTGCTGTTGTCACTGCAGCTAATGGCGATGACAGAATCTCTCCATCAACCATATATTCCTGGCTGTGTGGGGACACAGGGTCTATTCCACTGTCAATGCACAAATACTTCCTGAGGCTTTCTCTTTCTAAGGTCATATACCTTTTAGCACCTATTCCTTCAAGCAGACCTCTCATCCCTAGGATCTGCCTTTGACTGGGTTTCTTGTTCATCTGGTTGCTATTGGTCACCAGGCCTACTTCCTGGACCTTGAAGTGGCGTCCAGCTCCCTTGACCTGTTTCCCTCAAGGACTTCATTGTCTTCCCTTAAAACCTGGCTTTGGTCAGGGTCACTGCAGTGTATGGACGTGCCCACGGACTCCACCTTTCTCCCAGATAAGCTTGGAGACTACAATCTGGAATTTAAGTGAGGAACATTGAGCCCCTGACTGCAATGAGGAGACCTCATTCAGGGCTCACTGCAGATCAGGCAAGAAGATCCAAAGTGAGAAGGGCCTGAGAGACCATGTTCTGCCCTGAGAAAAAGAGAAATGGCTTCACCGAGGATAAACATGCAAAGGGTGTTCCAGATTTTAGAGGAATTTGTAGCAGATAATGTTCAATGTTACTAAATTCATTAATAGAAAGCTAAAGTTACAGATCATATTCCTCAAATATTCATGTTGTCACTTCTTAACCTTATACCTCAGGGTAGTCTACTTCTACAAAGATCCTCAACCTTGGAAGCCCCATTTAGCATTATACTCTGTCCTTAAAGCTAACTCAGACTTGAGCTATTGGCGTTAGGTACAGCTGTGGTCATAACCTCATTTAGAAATAAATTTCTTTGTTACGTTAATAAGACCACCCCATCAGGCTAAGTTGTATTTTAAGCTGATCACTTAGGAAACACAAAAAAGGAAAATTAGATACAGAATAAAGGAAGACAAACAGAAAAAGAGCCACCACACCACATGAAGACCCTGAGAAAGCAAGGAGCAGGACGCAAAAAGTAACAAGAACCTTCCCTCAGAGTTGACAGAGAAAGGAAGGTTTCCTCTGGAACCAGTGCCTGCAATTCAGGCTTCTCACCTCTTAACTGTGAAAAAATATCTTTCTGTTTGTTAAAGCTACCCAATCATATGTCTCTGTTCTAACAGCACTAGATAACAGAGACAGGAAAGAACAAAATGCTTCGTCTATACCCGAGCAAGCCTCAGTCACTTCCTCTACATCAGATATTTCTTGTCAACAGAAATCTTCTGAGTAACTTGTTCTCCCAGTGCCCAGCACAGGGCTGGAGTGCACTAGGTCTTTAACCACACCTTGTGACAGGAATGGCTTCAGCACATATGTAACTAGCGTGTGCTTGCTGAAACTCAACCAACCAATCTCTTTAATGTAATCATTTAGGAACTCAAGGTTATTGTAAACCTGTTGGTCTATAATTGAGTTGCTAGGTGTTCCTTCATGGATCGTGCACACTGCATCCTGTCCTCCTAGGCCTATTGCATGGGCAGGCCACCAGGCTAATCAATCTTTCTTGTCTCCATTTTCCATTACACCACATTCCACACATGAGGCTTAGCTTATGCGTAGCTTCTGTGGCATTCTGTTGAGGTTAATAATGAAAAGAAAAAAAAATGAAAAGAGGAAACTGGAGTTGGAAGTTCTAAAGTGGAGAAGGGGGCTGACCAGCTGAAGCACTCCTTGCCTTGGTGCCTGGAGAATGTCGAATGAGAAAGGGCTGACAGAGACTGCCACTGAAATGCAGACAGCCTTCTGGAAAATCAGAAGGAGGGGCTCAGCAGAGGTCCCTCCTCAGACCCAGTGCTTTGCCACGGTGGGAAGGCTAATGCCAGAGCACCCAGGAGATCTGTTCACACATCAGGTAAGAGTCCATTAGTCTATTCCATGGAGGACTAGACACTGGGAAACACAGAACCATGGCCTGATTGAAACTGGAAAGGAGAGCCAAAAAGGTTCCCAGCCGTCTAGGGATGGCCCGCGTACATGAACAGGTTATTGTAAGTATCCCTCGTGGTGTAGTTCATACGCGTCAATTTGCTAACCTGAAGGCCTGTGATTCTAAGGCACCAACCACTCCCCTGGAAAAAGCTAGAAATACAGACTCTTCCGGGAAAAGGTTTACAGACTTGGAAATCTGATCAAGAGTCTAAATGAGCTGGAATTGACTCAACAGCCATTGATTCGGTTTGATAATTTATAATTTTAGGAACCTCAGTGTCCGAGGGTGTTGGATGTTGACCTGGTAACTGAATGTTTGGTGTTTTGAGTTCACCAGCTGAAGCAGACCCAGGCCCAAGAAGACACAATCTAAGCAAAAATAGGAAACCTGGTTAGGGCAAGCCCAGACCCAAGAAGAAACTGTTTAAGGTAGGCTCAGACCCAAGAAGACACTGTTGTTGTTGTTGTTATGTGCTGTTGAGTCGCTTGTGACTCATAGCTACACTATGTACAACATCCCTAAACTCTGCTCTGTCCTGTGCCAATCGTACTGTCTCTGACACTCTCATCCCGATTATCCCAGTCACTAAATAAATCCACCTCATAGAGGGCCTTCACCTCCTACCCTGTCCCTCCACCCTACCAAGCATGATGTCCTTCTCCAAGGACCGGTCCTCCTTATAACATGTCCAAAGTATGTTAGATGGAGCCTTAGAATCCTAGCCTCCAAGGAGCCACCCGAATTAACCCTTTCCTGGATGAATCTGTTTGTTTTCCTAGCAGTCCATGGTACTCTCAATACTCTTCTCCAGCACCACAGCTCAAAGGCATCAATTCTCC
>NW_006400186.1:418045-419180 GCF_000299155.1 Elephantulus edwardii | reverse complement strand
GGTTGTGTCATCTGCATAATGCAGATTGTTGGTAAATCGTCCACCAATCTTGACCCCACATTTCTCCTCATAGAGACTATTGACCTTTCACTATATGTATTCATTAATAATATATATGTTGTTGTTGTTCTATGCCACTGAGTCACTTGCAACTCATAGCGACCCTATATACAAGAGCCCTAAACCCTGCTCTATCCTGTGCCAACCTCATTGTTTCCGACACACCTACACCCACTACTCCAATCACTGAATCGATACATCTCATTGAGGGTTTTCCTCTCCTCCACTCTCCCCAAAATGTTGTCCCTCTGCAAGCAAGGACAGGTCCTTCCTTGCAACATGCCCAAAGTACATCAGAGGAAGCTTCAGAATCCTTGACTCCAAGGAGCAGCCTAGCTTCACCCTCTCCAGGACAAACCTGTTTGTTCTCCTAGCAGTCAATTGTATATTCAACACTCTTCTCAAGCACCACAGCTCAAAGCTCTCTTTCAATCATCCCTAGTCACTGTCCAGCTCTCTGGTGCATAGCATGCAATTGCGAAGACTATAGCCTGGATCAGGCGCATCTTAGTCTCCAGCCTGACGTCATTGCTCTTTAGTACTCTGGAGAGGTTCCTGACAACTGACTTTCCCAATGCAATTCATCTCTTAATTTCCTGACATCTGGTACCAAGAATGTTGACTGTGGAGCCAAGCAAACTAAAACTGTTAAGTATCTCAATCTCTTCACCATCCACACTGCTGCTGCCAATTGGTCCAGCGGTAAGAATCTTTGTTTTCTTGATGTTGAGCTTCAATCTGTATTGAAGGTTATATATTATTTTATTGTCCTTTCACTATATAATTAATAATAAATATATATCATTAAATATTATTATTTAAAAGGCGCATTGCCATGGGAAAGTCTGCTGTTAGGGACCTCTCCAAAATACTGAAGAGCAATGGTGTCTCTCTGGAGAGTAAGGTGCGTCTAATACAGGCCATGGTCTTCGCAATCACTTGTTATGCATCAGAGAGTTGGAAAATGACCAGGGAGGATAAAAGGAGAATTGATGCCTTTGAGCTGTGGTGCTGGAGAAGAGTATTGAGAATACCATGGACTGCTAGGAAAACAAATAGATTTGTCCTGGAAAGG
>NW_006400186.1:397957-409918 GCF_000299155.1 Elephantulus edwardii | reverse complement strand
TCTGGTCTTTGCTCATTAGTGTTCAAGGCCTCAAACCTGTTCCTGAGATGGTTCTGAAATTCAGGTGGGATAGAGTCAAAGTCATATTTTGGTTGCCTTGGATTTGGTTTCATTTTCCCCAACCTCAGCTTGAACTTGCATATGAGTAGTTGGTGGTCTGTTCCACAATCAGCACCTGGACTAATTTTCACAGATGATATTGAGCTTCTCCAGCACTTCTTTCCACAGATGTAATCGATCTGATTCCTATGCATACCATCAGGTGAAATCTAAGTATATAACCTGCGTTTATGTCTCTTAAAATGCATATTTGCTATGAATAAATCATTGTGCAAAATTCAATCACTCTCTCTCCAGCTGCATTTCTGTCACCGAGTCCATGTTTTCCAACTACTGAATCTTCTCTGTTCCCAACTTTTACATTCCAATCACCCATTATTATCACTGCATCTTGATTGCATGTTTGATCTATCTCCAATTGTAAAAGTTGGTAAAAATCCTCTATATCCTCTTCCTTGGCTCTGGTTGTTGGTGCATATATCTGAATGATAGTGGTAATCACTGTACTTCCTTGTACGTGTGTGGATATTATCCTGTCACTCACAATATTGTACTTCAAGATGGATCTAGCAACGATTTTTTAACTATGAAAGCAACTCCATTTTTTCTCACCTTTTCATCTCCAGAATAATATATCATATGATCATCTGACTCAAAATGCCGCATGCCAGTCCATTTCATCTTTACAATGCCTAGTATGTCGATATTTATGCGTTCCATTTTTCCTTTACAATATCTAATTTTCCTACATTCATGGTTCTCATATTCCATGTCCCATTCACTAGTGCCTGCTTACAACTGTTCCTCTTCCTTTATATTTCCATACTTGCAAGCTCAACCTCAGTTGCCCTGTTAGTTATATGTGTTCTGTTGTACATAGGGTTTTCAGAGGCCTGGCATTTCAGAAGTGGATGGCCAATCCTTCTTCGTCTTAATCTGAATTTCCACATTTAGAAAAGTATCAGACATACCAGCATTTTATAGAAAAAGTGAAAGGCATATCCCTTATTGTGGAGTTAACCATTAAGTATCAGTGTTGTCCCTGCCTTTGGCAAAAACAAGAAACCTATTTCGCCAACTTAACCCCTAGGAGAAGTGGCAGGTGAATAGCTCTGACCATATACAGGTGATATAAGTTCAGCAATAAGTCACAGAAAAACAGGTCCAGGAGCTGGTGTTCAGCTGCCATGTAACCTATGTGGGAATTTTAACTAACCTATGACATTTCTCCTTGTGTACCTAACTGACCTATGGTCCCTTTGCCCAAAAGATTTAACTAACTAATCATAATATGTGTAAAAACTAGCCAACAGAAAAGAGAAGCCAATCACTACCTTGCAAGCCTATATAAAAAGAGAATATTTTGCATTCGGGAAGGCTGACCCTCGAGAGGCTGTGGTCTTTGTCACCACTCCTTGTGGATAATAAAGTCTTCCCAGCTTCACCAAAAGAACTTTGTAGCACTGTTCATATACCTTTAGTCACCGGACATGAGGTCAAATTCCTGCAACACAGCTGCTCATGGGAGAAAGCTAGGCAGCAGTCAGAGTCTTTCATAAGCTTTTCCAGTCTTGGAAAGCTGGTGGAGTCATCATGGGTCAGAAAGAACTGAGTAGCAGTGGATTTGGTCATTTTATGAGCTATGTTTTTGTTGTTGTTATGTTATGTGTCATCGAGTCGCCTCTAACTCATAGTGACCTTATGTTCAAAGCTCTTAGCGCTGCCCTATCCTGAGCCAGTCTCACTGACTCTGACACACTTACCGCCATTATCCCAGTTACTGTGTCATTTCATCTCATCCAGGGTCTTCCCGTAATTCTACTTATTGATAGTGAGACATCTGTTTGTATTTTAAGCAAATGTGAAAATATTTGTCATATGCAAATAGGTAGTATCATACTTGTCTCCCATGCTTTTAAACTGAGTATTAAAATTCCCCTGCTGACATGAAAATTCCACTGGAGAAGCAATGAGGGTGAGCTCAAAGCGGTAAGTATGAAGGCAAGAGAGCCCAAGAGATAATGTTTGGATAGGAAATACTTGCAAGGCCCTGTGAGGCAGGGTCTCTGAGAAGAAGCAGGCAGCTGTAGCTCAGTGTGAGAATCTTCACCTTCCATGATGGGTCTCTTGTTCAACACCCACCTCATGCACAACCACCATCCACCTGCCAGCAGAAGTTGCATGTTGTTATGATAATGAGCAGACCTCCAGACTAAGACTGACTACCAACTAAGACTTTAAAAAAATCCATTCTGCTTCCAAAAATCAGCCATTGTGAGCCCCATGAACACAGTCCAGTCCACGATCAAACATGGGATGGAGAAGAAGGGACAGCACCCCATAGTGCTCAGGGACACCAGAAATCTGGGACCAGCTGGACCACAACTAGCAACTAGAGAGCAAAGAAGGTAAATAGACTTTGAAGTGGAAGGGGAAGAACATTCTAGATTGAAAGAGCATCAGGGCGAGGGTTTGACCCAAATGAGTGACAGAGAGAGAATCACCACTGGAGCCCAAAGGGCAGAGGGAAGGGCTGGGATGAGATCAGGAGAGGGGCTGGTGGCTGTCAAGGCAAGGACTGGTGAGTCATGCCAAAGGCTTGATTTCTGAATTCTGTATCTGGTAAACTATTCCCACAGTACTTCGAGTTGTACCTGGAACAGGCAGACACTGAATCACATTTTGTTGGATTGTGTCTATCTTGGCACACTTTCAGGTGAGTTAGGCAGAATGCCTTTGCAGGGAGAGCAAGTAAAGTTCTCCAGGTGCTGAATGAAGAAAAGAGTGAATGTGGAGCAGGTGGAGTCTTGAAAGGTTTCTGCACTATCCAGGCAAAGTAGGAAAGAGAATTCTGCCATCGTCCAGCCGGTGCTGACCCTGGAGAGGTTCCATTGCCTTTCTGAGGCTGGCAGTCCTAACCAGAGGAGACTGCATGCCTGTCTTCCATGGAGCAGTGAACCAGCTCACCTGAGAGGCACAGCCCTGGAGCTAGCAGTGCGACTCTGGGAGGACTCCACCACCAGAGCTCCCCGGACAGAAGCTGTTGTTGCTGTTGGTGGGTGCTATTGAGTCAACTATAGTTCTTGAGCCTGTGAACATATCTGAACCCTGGCCTGTCTTGCATCATCTTCATCCACCATTCTCTCACTGATTGTGAGTCACTGTATCAAGCTATCTTGTCGAAGGTCTTCCTCCTTTCTCTCACCCTTCACCTTCCCCAGCAAGATGCCTTTTTCCAAAGACTGGCCCCTCCTGACAACAAGCTCGATATAGACGAGACAAAGTTTACACCATAGTCAGAAGGGACCTGACAGGAGGTAGGGTTTGAACCTAAGCTCAGCATCTGTAAAAATCTCCCAAGATGCCTGAACAGCTCGGGACAGCTGTAGAAGTGAACTATTGCTCACAGATATTGAGCCCTTGAGAAGCAGGTGTTTTGCACACCCTAGATGAGATGCTGTGTGGCCTTAGGCAGGTGGCTTGCCTTCTCTGAGACTCAGGATTCTCACCTTTCAACTGACTAGAGTTGTGACAGATGGCCTAAGGCCTGCCCAGCTCTGGTCATTCCCCAGATTTGGCTTCCACACTGGGCTCGATGGAGCCTTGCTGGTAGAATCATATATTTACTGGGAGCAGTATTTCTTAGGAACTCAGCCAAGTGTTACTACCCTCTAACCTCATAATTCTGCCACTAAGCATCTGCCTCAGGGAATACCCTGAAATCAACTTCTGTCTTCAAAGAAGCTCAATGAGCAGGGTTTAGAATTATGAGGAATCAGAAATCACTCAGCAGTCCACACAGGGCCGACTCAACACATGTGGCTAAGCCTGACACAGCTTCTTTCTGATCACATTAAAAAAAATGTGTGAATAAACATTCACTTATAAAATGAATGGCGAGGTAACTAATAGCTGCCATAGAGTAACATTTCTGTGCAGCTGCGAATGAAGATTAAACTTCACAGGGATTTCAGTGGCTGGTGTTTGGGGAGTGGATCATCAAGCCTTCCTTTCTAACCCAAGGAGCAACTGGCTGCCCAAGCCTAAGGAGTGACACTCAGAGGTGCTGGTCCACAAGAAATCTACCAAACAGCCAAAAGCTCTTCTGTGAAATGCTGGAGAGAAAGTCACCCAGTGGTTGTCTCTGAGTGAAAACATTTCTCCTTTCTTCCATTCTTTTATTTATCTGAATTCCCTCTAAAGGGGATAATTTCCTTTTTTTTCAAGTTTGTTAAACATCTTATTCTTTTTTGTTATTAATTTTAATGAAAGTTTACAGAGACTTAGGGTTTCCACTCATTCATTGTTACACTTTTTTTCCCTACCAACCCCCTCCCTCCCAATTCACCCTTCTCCTTGAGAAGAAAAGCTCTTTCATTGTTATGCAATCCCTCCCCCCAAGTCCACTCCACCAAACAGCCTTAATCCTTGCTGTTCCAGGCCTGTGTTGAGCTTGGCCTCTGCTGTGCTAGCTATGGTAATGTCTGCAAATCATTTCGCATCCTTTTCTGTGAACGGGGCACAAACCAGAACCTTTCTCAGAAGGCTGCAAGGGCACTGAATGAAGCACCACATGCAGGAAGCAGCCTCAGGATACCCACGTGGTATTGATAGTACCTGACTACTAAGAAGTCTTGTCTTGCCTGGAAGGGGATTCCTAGGACTCACCCTGGAGCTGCCTCCCCTCACAAGAAACCCCACTTTGGTCCTCCTCTACCACTACCAAATAGATGCCCAGGAGTTGGTGGCTGTGACTCCCTCCAGAAGCAGGAGTAGAGTGCATGATTATGAGTCTTTGCACAATCTAATCAAAATCAAGGGAAAGTAAGGGCAGGGAAGATGAGGGTGGCCAGCAAATAAGACCTCAAGGCACCTCTGAACTCACTCACATTTACAGTTGACCATCCCCCCAAATATATTGGGCATGGGGGAGGCTGGGATGGTGCTGGGCAGAAGGAAAGAGGAGAGAAGGCTGCTTCCCCAGGCCTGAGAGAGCAGCAGGCAGGAGTCGGGAGTCAGGTGGTCCCTTGCTCTCCAGCTGTCAGCATGAGTCCTTGAACCACTGGCCTCACTTCACTGAGTACCCCCCTCATCTGCAAATATGTATATTTGTTGTGAAACAGCGGACGTAAAGCTACCTTGTAGGAGTCATCAACAAAGGACAAAATGGAGAATCCTACTAAAAGGCCAGCCTTGTGTGGTACCCTCTACAGGTATGGAGGGCTGACTCAGCACTCACACAGCCCTGCTTCACAGAATATCCCCACATCACACAAGCAAAAGAAGCAGGGAGAAGACAGATGTGACGCTTTTACCTCAGTTTACAGGCAGGCTGCAGCCCACACTATCCCCAAGTCTTCTCTGGACTTCTTTCTGTCCCTGGTGGACAGAGATAAGTCCTCCTGCATCACTGTGGGGCCCCTGGAGGGGACCACTTTGACATCCATGACAAACAGCCCAGTAAAGTTCTTGAGCATCAGGGTGAACCATGGAAGGCTCAGAGTAGAGTTGAGTTCCATGATGACTTTAGAAATAGATCACTGGGCGTTTCTTCCAAGACCAGTATAGACTCTAACTTGTAAACTTTGTGTAGCTGCAGAGTGTGTCTGCAGAGACTCTGTTGTCTTTTGTGTATCATCAAATCAATTCTAACTCAGAGAAGCTCCATCTGACAGAAGAGTTGCCCTGCAGAGTCTCCTCAGCTGTTATCCTTATGGGATCGTCAGATCTTAGCTCTTGTGGATGTGCTGGTGAGCTAACCAGTGCCCCACAGGACCTCTTCCCATACAAAAAAATGTAGTTGGAGAGGCAACGTCTGCCACCACTTATCTGTCCACACCTCAAAACACATTCAACATTTAGTCTTCCATATCGCCAAGTGGAAGTTACCTGGGAGAGATAATGGGAAGGGAAGCCGAAGTGGAGGGTACAGCCTAGCCAGACATGGTGGTAGACAGGGCAGAAAGGGTTCCCAATGAAAAAAGGGGGCAGCCTGGTAGGAAGTGTTCCAGAAGAGACAGCAGTGGATATGCAGGTGAAGGACATGAAGGCGGCCAGGTGAAGGACAGGGGATATTTTATCTATCCACCTACCTGCCTCTTCAGCCTGACCCTCAAGCTCTGCTCCCTCTGCCCTTCGGGGACATGAGTGCTATTTGTACAACTTCTTAGCATCTCTTGGTCACAGAGCAGCATTTCACCTGCTCCCCAGTGGGGCAAGCTGCACGATAAGAAGCCCAAGAAGTTCAAGAACCTTGAGGCACTTAGACATTGCCCTGGTTTGTGCCAGAGTCAACAGGGCCTGGCCCAGGGCAGCAAGGTCCTGTCCCAGAGTAAACACTGCCTTTTGCCAAAGAGGAAATTGTTTTTGCAGAGGCAGTGTGTTGCACTTGACAGGCAGGAGCAGAACAGCTCTGCCAAGCCCCTGCCACTCACATCGCCCCTGACCCTGTGCTGACATCAGCTCTTACTAATCCTGCACGGGGTGGGGTAAAGAAGGCCCTCACAACCATAGTGACAGGGACAAGGATTATCAGCAAAATGACAATAGCAACAACATAAAAATGTGTGTTCTTGGCGTAACAATAATGAACAATACAAAGCAATCAGATCATTAATGTGTCAGGTGTTTTAAAGCCCACAGCGCAGCACAGCACAGCAGGGCAGGCAGGGAGAGGAGGGTGAACTGTCTTACTGACAAGAAAACAAATGGTTATGGATTTGCAAGGCAGCGTGTAGGAACAGTGAACCCTGGCTTTGGAGTCCAGCCTGATGGATTCAGACCTCCCTGCTCCTGTAAGCCTCAATTTCCCACTATGTAAAATGACTATGGGCCCCTGGGTAGTGCAAACGTGGATATATGATCAGCTGGTTATCTAAGGGTTCGTGGTTTGAGTCCACCCAGAGGTGCTTCAGCACCACAGTTTTCACCCTCCAGGACACAGTTCTGCCCTGATGTTCCCAGGCTCCCCATAAGCCAGTCAGCACAGCGATATTTTTAAAAGAGGATTGTGGCTCTTACAAACAGGGATCCCGAGGGTCTATTGAAATATTGCCATGAAGAATCTGGAGATATCCCCACACACTGTGTAAATAAATAGGAACACCTACTTCTACTAATTCCAGTACCTAGCTCACTGTTCTTCTACTGCATCTGACTCTGTTGCAGTGGCCACATGGATCTCACAGAACCATGCTCACAGTTACAGTTTACAACTCAGATTGGCAACAGGATACAGCACTCAGTCAGGACAGCTTCTTACATGTGCTCACAAACCCTTTAACCTTCAGTCTCATGGCTTCAGTCTGTGTTACAAAGTTCCCTTAGTCCTGTCAATTATGGCACCTTCCCTCAATCCTCCTCCAGCCTCGGCACCCAGATCAGCTCTGAATCTCTACTGCTGCTGCTCGCCTGTAGGTCCTGGTCTGATGGGTGTAGAAATCTCTGGTCCCAAGAGAGTTCTCCTTGCTTAGAAGAAGCTTTCTCTGCTTCCTCTAAGCAAGATTCCCAATCTCCTGCTTCCACACTTGCTCAATGTAAACTTGATGGGATGAGGGAAAGGACCAATCTCATCATGTTTACACATACCGTTTCATGATCCCACCCAGACACGTGCTGAAAGTCAGTTGATGATTAGGAAAACCACTTTGAGCAATGACTTCCTGTGAAACAAATTCTCAAGTTCCTTTCTGTGGCCCAGGGTCCCAGCCCAAGGAAAGGTATAGCAACTCAGCCAAGGCTCCACAGATAAGCCAAGAAAACCAAAGATTGCCCATACAATCTGCTGTTGCTGTCAGAAATATGTCTGCTGACCACCTATATGGCCACACTTGTAGGAGAGGGCATGTCTACCTCCTGCACCTACTATATCATACATCCTAGCTGACCTTGAGCATCCTTCAAAAAAGCAACCTAATGTGCATGATCAAACTGTGCCCTCCAGTTCTCACAATAAGACTCAGGGAACAAAAAAAGGTGAGTCACGAGTAAAATCTAGCCAGCGGCATAAGGTACCATTCTCTGGCTTGAGTTTGCACATTATTGAAATGGAACCACAATTAGTAGAGCTGGCGAGGGCACAAGTTATTGAGTCACTGCATGGTTTTAAGGGTGGGGGAGGGAAAGGACTGGCCTAGGGCTACTGTTGCATCCCCAGGTTTCCCTCCACCAATCCATTTCAAAGATGTCTCTCTCCACCTTGACTCACATCCACATGAACTATGAGACATGCACTACAGAGGTCTGGCACACTGCAAAACCCACCCCCATTCTGACACTATCGTTTGTTCCAAACCCCAGAGCTAGGAGCGTAAGAGAAAAAGCATGTAAGCACACACACAGAGAAATGTGTCTATGTGACTCTGCACAAGGAGATCTTGTGCGCACACACACATGCATGTGTACACACTTGCACACACATGCACACACCCTGGTAACAGTCTGGACAAATGGAGAACTCACAGTAGGAAAGAGTACAACTCCAGCAGCACACACCCAAGGAGTGAGATTGTAGCGAGAGAGGACTTTGTGGGCAGCCTGTACCCCCACTGCTGGCCCAACCATCCAGACTCAAACTCCTCCAGGGTAGCAATCTCAGACAGTTACCTACAGTATCTACCTTTTCCAGTTTGGTTACTACCTGCTCTTGTCATACCTCCAGTGGTCAGAAGAGGCAAGGTTATGTTACTGTAGCCAATAATAAGGCACACCTTAACTCAGTCAGCAGGAAACCTATTTGTCCAGTCACTTGGGGATTGTGGGCAGCTCCACTGTCTGGCACCTTTGCAGCTGGGATATGCTCATTGCTGTGATGGAGACAGGGGAAATCCAGAGGGTCAAGGCTCAGCGGAAAGAGATCATGTCGCCAGGACGAAGTACAGGGTCTGACCTAATTGCAGAGGGACTGGGAAGTGTAGTCTACTATGTGTGAATTAGTTTTACATGGCTGCTGTAACAAACAAACTTAATAGTTTAAAACAACATATATTTAATGTCTTAAAGTTCTGAAAGTCAGAAGTCCAAACTTAGTCTTAGGGAGCTAAGATTCAAGTGTTAATAGGACTGGTTCTTTTGGATGTTCCAAGGCAGAATCCAATTTCTTTTCCCACATTGCCTGCAATCCTTGATTCCTAGTCCCTTTTTCCATCTTCAAGGGAGAAGAGCACTTTCATTCCTCTCTGGCTTTCCACCTTCCTCTTGAGAGTACACAGAGATCAGTCAGACTACCCGACAATCTCCCCATCCCAAGATCCTTCACTTAGCCTCACCTGAGAAATCTCTTTTGGCATGTAAGAGCATATTCGCAGATCACAAGAGCACTTCAGGAGCCCAACATTCCAGGAAGGAGGCTTGCATTTCTTCAGGCTCTCTCAACAGTAATTTCTGCAGATTGCCAGGCATTTCTTCAGTAGTACTGTTGGATGAGTTCAAACCCTAAACCTTTAGATGAATTGTAGTTGATGTAGTTAAGCAACATCGAGTCAAATACAACTCATCACAGCACTATCTACAATAGCTATGAACCGTACTCTATCCTGCACCCTCCTCATGGTCTCTGATACACTAGAGCACATTGTTACAGTCACTGTGTCACTACATCTTGTTGAGGTTCTTACTCCCTTTCTTGGACTGACTCCTCCTGATGTCATACTCAGAGTATGTGAAACAAAGTTTCACCATCCTTGCCTCTAAGGAGCACACTTCTTACACTTCCTTCAAGACAGGCTTGCTTGTTGTTTTGGCTGTCCATGGGGGCAGTCCATTACTCTTAACTACCACCACAACTCAAAGGCTTCCATTCTTCTTTGGTCTTCCTTATTCATTGTTCAACTTTCAGATGCATGTTGTTGTTATGTGCCATCAAGTCACCCACAACTCATAGCCATCCTATGCACAATAGCTCTGAACTCTATCCCAATCCTGAGCCTGTCTCATTGACTCCAATACAGCTAGTCCCATTGTCCAAATTACTGTGTCAATCCATTTCACCTGGAGTCTTCTTCACCTGTGCTGTCACTCCACCCTTCCAAGCATGATGCCCTTCTCCAAGGACTCGTCCCTCCTGACTATGTGCCCAGAGTATGGGGGACAGAGCTTCAAAGTCCTTGCCTCCTAAGAGAAACTTTATTTCACCCTCTGCAGGACAGACTGATTTGTTCCTCTGACAGTCTATGCATTCAGATGCATAAAAGGGGGTGTGGGGATCACAGCTTGGATCAGGTGCACCTTATCTTTGTTGTTTAGCACTTTGGAGAGGTTTACACAGTCAAGTGAATTTCTTTGGCATCTTGACACTTCTTTACCAGCCTGGAAACAAGAAGCTGGAGACAACAGGGGAAGCGTGGGCGAACAGCCCCTAGGCTGGCCAGACACTGTGCTGGGCATTTTGCAAAAAGCATTTCCTCAGATCTTTACAACCACTTTGCCTTTAACTCAGAGATCGGGAGCTGGCCCAACTGCACACGGCTGCACCGTGGCTGCTTGAGAACTTGCATTCGATTGCTAATTCTGAAACCAGCTGCATGCCAAGCCACTCAGCTTTCTGTGCCAAGCCTTGACACACTCACCTACTGCCCCCTCTTTGGGCTCAGTCTCTTTACCTATGAGACAAAGAGGATGGACTAGAGGATCACAGAGCTCCCTTTCAGCTCCACCTCCACCTGGCAGATCTGGTCACTCAGCAGGGCCTTCCGGAAAGGCTAGGAGTTGGAACTTCTCCCTACCGATAACAGACACACGGCTCCTGGTATGCTGCCAGCATACAACCCTGGGCAAGGTAGGGGAGTCCACAAGCAAAGATGACTCCATGCCCCCCAAAAGAGGCTGTTGGCAGCCCTCAGTATTGTGGAAGCTAGCTTCAGCCAGTGGCAAGAAGGATCTATGGGCACCACAGAAACAGGCCTCACCAGTTCGGCCACCTGATCCTTCATTTGTTCACTCATTCATTTGTATGTCTTTTCATTATTCATTCCCAGGGATTTGACAGGCAATCTACAAGTCACTATTGATGTGCAAGTAAACAAGATAATGTCTTGCGGGGTCTCCTGAGGCTCAGAACCTCACTAAACAGAGAGATATTAAACATTGATGGTGACTGTCCTGGCAGGTCAGGTGTGGTGATAAAAGGACATGAGACCAGGAACTTTTGGTATTTTTGAATGGAAAAGATGATGAGGGTAGCACAGGCTAGAACAGGGTTCAGATCGATTGATCATAGGGGTCACTATGATCACACTTGATTGGCTTGATCACACTTAACAACAACAATTATTTGCAGAAACTTTTTTTTCTTCTAAATGTGGATACACCTTTGAACCTCCTTAAGGGTAATATTCTTTGAGCTTACCATTTAACTATATAAAGAGACCGTATGCCTTAAATTTCTTTTATTTACTGAATTTAAAGGGGATGGCCCAAAGCTCTCCCAGAGTAGAAATTTAATCACTGCTTTTCTAAGCTTTTATTATTCAAGACAAAAGAATTCAAATCTGTATAGGTTTTCTGACCTCCCATCTTGACCAACTTAGTTTCTGTTCTCTGGATTGTCTTCACACCTTCATTATGAGAGATCCAGATTTAAGAGATACTATAGCCCTGCAGTTCTGACCCACGACCCCCATCTTCAGCTCTGAACTTTGGGACTGGCCAAGGTGCCCTGCGCAGACTCAGTGGACGGTGGGAGTGGACTTGAATTGAACACACCCCTGCAGCTCTGACCCACGACCCCCATCTTCAGGTATTGCATTGCTCCCCCCTACCCGGCTCGCAACCACCCCTCCCCCCCCGCCAGCTCTGAACTTTGGGACTGGCCAAGGTGCCGTGCGCAGACTCAGTGGACGGTGGGAGTGGACTTGAATCGGGACACACCCCTGCAGCTCTGACCCACGACCCCCATCTTCAGGT
>NW_006400186.1:396738-397857 GCF_000299155.1 Elephantulus edwardii | reverse complement strand
ATTGGTCCAGTGGTGAGAATCTTTGTCTTCTTGATATTGATCCTCAATCCATATTGTAGGCTGCAGTCCTTGACCCTCTGCAGCAGGTGCCTCAGATCCTCCTCAGTGTCAGCAAGCAAGGTTGTGTCATCTGCTAAATGCAGATTGCTGATAAGTCATCCACCAATCTTGACCCCACATTTCTCCTCATAGAGCCCAGCCTCCTGGATAATCTATTCTGCATACAGGTTGAAAAGGTATGGAGATAGGATGCATCCCTGGCATACACCCTTCCCAATTTTGAACCATGCAGTGTTCCCTTGCTCTATTCTGATGACTGCCCCCTGGTCCAAGTATAGGTTTCGCATTAGAACGATCAAGTGTTCTGGGATCCCCATTCTTCTCAGAGTTAGCCACAGTTTGTTATGATCCACACAGTCAAATGCCTTTGCATAGTCAATGAAACACAGATAGTCATTCCTCTGGTATTCCCTGCTTTCAGCTAAGATCCATCTAACATCAGGTACAATATCCCTAGTACCACGACCCCGTCTAAATCCCGCCTGGACTTCTGGCAGTTCTCTGCTGATGTGCTGTTCTAGTCTTTTTTGGATAATCTTCAGTAGAATCTTGCTTGCATGTGAAATCAGTTAGATTGTTCTATAGTTTCCACTCTCTGTTGGGTCACCTTTCTTTGGGACGGGAACAAATAAAGATATCTTCCAGTCAGTTGGCCAAGTGGTTGTTCTCCAGATTTCTTGGCACAGTGGTGAGCATGTCCAGGGCCGCATATCTTAGCTGAAATATGTCAGTTGGTATTCTACCTATTCCTGGGGCCTTATTTTTTGCCGTTTCCTTCAAAGCAGCCTGAATATCTTCTTTCATCATTATAGGCTCTTGCTTATATGTTGTTTCATGAAATTCTTCTGTGTCTGCCAATTTTTTATGATACAGTGATTCAGTATATTCTTTCCATCTTCTTTTAATCTTCCTGGAACATTTAATATTCTGCCAAAAGCATCCTTGATTATAGCAACTCAAGGTTTGAATTTGAGCGAGTTCAGCCCTTTTGATTTTCTGACTCTAACTTCGTGCACATTTGATTGTAATATTTTACTTTATCCCGTGCTGCCTTTTGAA
>NW_006400186.1:357479-366087 GCF_000299155.1 Elephantulus edwardii | reverse complement strand
ACAGGAAAGGAAGACTCCAGATGAGATGAACTGGGGCAATGGGGGTTGGTGTGTTGCAATTAATGAGACTGGCTCAGTACAGGGAAAGGTTCAGAGCTGCTGTACATAGGGTTACTGAGGGTCATAGGAGACTCAATGGCACATAACAACAACAACAACATATTATATTGGGTTGGGTTTTTTGTTTTATTTATTTATTTGTTTGTTTGTTTTTATTATTTTATTATTTAAGCCTCTTGCTTAGAGCCAAGAAAGACCTCATTGAGGACCTTTGTATTTAAGATTTGGTTATTATATTTTTGAGAAATATTCTTCTAAATGGTATAGCACTCTTCTATCAATTTGTTGTACTGAGGTAACCTAGGGTTGCTGTGATGCTGAACCTTGTGCCTTGGGGTGCTGAAAGCCATAATGGTTACCCATGGCAGACAGTGTTTGATTGAGCCCTCAGATTAAGACAGATTTGGCAGTAGGAGTGACATCCATTTCCTAAACAACATGCCTCTGGAAACTCTATGAACTTTGAGAAACAATAGTTATAGAAAGACTTCAGATATTTTGTTCAGTAGGTCGCTATGAGTTGTGCTTGACTCAACAGCAATCAACAACAACAACACAAATGTGGCTATGTGATACTGTCATGTTCAAGTCTTTATGTTATACAGCTGGGACCTGAATGAGAAAATCAAGGTCAAGGATTTCAAGACTCACTGCTTCCTGGGGCCACTCAGGAGTACCAGGGCTGGCCTGCTCTGTCCAGCTCCAGCCTGTTTATTCAAGACACTCACTCTTACCCTCTTGGATGCATGGTTCTGACTCAATGACTGCTGCTGATTGGCTTAGAGTCAGCTCCCCTGGACACAAAGCACAGATGTCCTTAGGGAAATAATTTCATCTCCTGCCTCGGAATTTGGGCCCATTCACCTTAGTTCTCAAGCTCATTCTCTCTCTTGTCCTCATGCTCTCCTTTTGTGGACTGCTTGTTTGTGCATTCTCTTTTTGGCCTTCATTTTTCAAAAAAGACACAAGAAGATACTACCTTTCAGCAGCTGCTTTTTGAGTTCTGCAAATGCTGTTGGGACTAGGGAATAGAAAAGGATCTGAATACAAACTTAGACCATTCCAAGGGAAGAGACGGGAGAAAACCAAATTCATATTTCAGTAAATTGTCTGTCTTGCAGATAATTGGAAATATCTAAATATAATAAACAGAAATATAGCCACTTTTATTTAGCATTTCTTTGGGATCTGCACCTAAAAGTGATGTGGGAACAGTGGCACATTTTAAAGAATATTTTTCAAGATGTTCTTCTAAAAGCTCAAACCAATTTATCCCTCTAGTAGCAATACATGACTGTTGTCTATTTTACCACAGTATCATTAGCAAGAAGTGTTAGGGTCTTTGTGTTTGTTTGTTTGTTTGATTGATTGTGGTAATAAAATATACAACAAATATTTCCATTTCAGCTTTTCCACATGTACAATTCAGGGACTTGAATTCCACTCATTATGTGATATTCTTGTCAGTGTGATCCATTTCCATTTTTCCATAATCCTTAAGCAATGTTCCTTAAGCAATGATCTTTCTCTCCCTACTCTACTGGTGACCACTAATAAACTTTAGATTGTGTGCATTTGCCAAATTCTAGATCTTTCATATAAGTGGCATCATATCACATATTTGTCATTTGATCTAGCCACCCTCACTCGACATGCTATTTTTTTATTATTGAAATTTCAGTGAAAGTTTACAGAGATTAGGATTTCCAGTCATTCATTGTTGCACATTTTCCTCCCTGCCCAATCCTCCCTCTGAGTTCTATTTTCTCTTTGAAAAGAAAAAAAAAATCATTTACTGTTATACAATTCCCAACCCCACCCCTCCAGTCTACTTTACTACCCAGCTCTTATTCTGGACTCTTGTCATGAAAATAATACTGAATCACATATTCCTTTTAAACAGTTCTCTCACTCATCTGTTTCAATGCAGTATACATTATTAATCCCCTCTTTTCTTAGGTTCCCCCCAACTCTGATATCCATGTCATTTTACAACAGTGACACTGTGCAGTATTTGTCCTTTTGTGTGTGAGATATTTTGCTCAGCATAATGTCCTCCAAGGTCACCCACTTTGTATAATATTTCATAAGTTCCTTGTTTGTCAAGGCAGCATAGTATTCCATTGTGTAAATATACCACAGCTTCTCTAGCCATTCTTTTGTTGATGGGCACTTGGGTTGTTTCCAACTCTTTGCTATCGTGAGCAAAGCAGCAATAAACATGGGCATGCATATATCTGCTGGGGTGGCTGTTCTGATTGCTTTAGAGTATATTAACAGTAATGGAATTACTAGGTCAAATCGTATTTCTATTTCCAACTCTTTGAGAACGCACCATATTGCCGTCCAGAGTGGTCGCACCATTTCACACTCCCACCAACAGTGAATAAGGGTTCCAGTTTCTCCACAACCTCTCCAGCATTTGTTGTTTGCTGCTCTGTTGAATTTTGCTATTGTTACTGGAGTAAGCTGATATCTCATAGTTGTTTTGATTTGCATCTCTCTTAGAGCTAGGGGTTTTGAACTGTCTCCATGTGTTTATTTGCCATCTGAATGTCTTCTTTGGTGAAATATCCTATGCCCATTTTTCAGTTGGGTTATTTACCTTTATCTTGCTGTGGTGCACAAGTACTTTGTAAATTCTAGATATAAGCCCCTTGTCTGACATGCCATTCTGAAATACTTTTTCCCAATCTGTGGCTTCCCTTTTTACCCGGTTGGAGAAGTTTTTGGAAGCACATAGGGATTTGATTCTTAGAAGGTCCCATTCATCTATTATCCTCTCCTGGTTGTAGGTTTTTCATGATGTTTGGAAGACTTTATGTTGTGGATTAGGGCTTCTAGAGTTCTTCCAAGTTTTCTCTAATGAAGTTTATAGTGCTTGGTCCTTGGTCCACTTTGAGTTGCTTTTTGTGTATGGTGTGAGGTGTGGATCTTGCTTGAGTTTTCTGCAGATTTTAAGAAATGGTGTTGGCAAAACTGGAAAACTATCCAAGAGCAAGTTATATTCTTCCATTTCTCCAGGTCTCTCTTTGTTTCTTGTAGTAATGTTTTGTAATTTTCTTTGAATATATCCTTTGTATTTAATCTTGTGATTAGCTATTTTGATGGATATTGTTTTTCTTAGCTCCAGGTCTATATTCTCTTTTTCACTGTAGAGAAATCCAATTGATTTTTGTATGTTGATATTGTGTCCTGCCACATTGCTGAATTGGTCAACTATGTCCAGCAGCTAGTTGTCTTGCTGAGTCTTTAGGGTTTTCTAAGTATACTATCATATCATCTGCATATAGAGATAATTTTACCTCTTCTTTGCCAGTTTGTATACTTCTTATTTCCTTCTCTTGTCTTCTTGCTATCACTAAGGCTTCCAATACAATACTGAATAGGAGAGGTGATAGTGGACATTCTTGCCTAGTTCCTGTTCTCAAAGGGAATACCTTTAATCTCTCACCATTGAGAACAATGTTGGCTCTCGGGTTTGTGTATATACTTTTTACTATGTTGAGGAAATTCCCCTCTAATCCTATTTTGTTGAATGTTTTAATCAGGAAAGTGTATTTGATTTTGTCAAAGGCTTTTTCTGCATTAATTGATAGGATCATGTGGTTCTTGTTCTTTACTATGTTAATGTGATGAATTACACTGATTTTCTTTACCTGGCTTTGGTATCAAGGATATGTTTGCTTCATAGAATGAGTCTGGGAGAATTCCATCTTATTCTATTTTCTTAAATACTTCATGTAGAACTGGTTACAGTTCTTCTTTGTCTGATAAAATTCACTTGTAAAATGATCTGGTCCAGGGCTTTTTTTGACTCAAAGTTGCTTCATTTCCTTTTCAATTTCTTCTTTTATAATGGGTCTGTTCAGGTATTCAGTTTCAGTTTGTGTCAGTTTAGGTGAGTTGTGAATTTCTAAGTATTTGTCTATTTCCTTGAGTATAGTTTTTCCATACAATTTCATTGTTAGCTTTTTTATTTTAGGTGGTTCTGTTGTGAAATTGCCTGTTTCATCTTTTATTCAGATTATTTGTCTTTTCCTTTCTTAGTTTTGCTAGAGGGTTCAATTGTTTTTTGGTTTTCTATTTCATTTATTTCTGTCCTCATTTTTGTCATTTCCAGTTTTTTAGAGGGTGTTGGGTTTTCTTGCTGTTCTTTTTCAGTTTGTTGGAGATGTTGGGCTAGAAAGTCAATGGACATTTCCCCCCTGATTTTTGATGTGTTTGCTATAAATTGACCTCTGATTACTACTTTGACTGTTTCCCAGAGATTTTGTTAAGTTGTGTTTTCATTGTCATTTGTTTCAAGAAACTTTTAATTTCATTTTTTATTTCTTCTAATACCCACTCATATACAAGCAGGGTGTTGTTCAGCTTCCAAATGCATGGGGTTTTTTTTCCCTCCTTTATCCTCTTGTTATTAATTTCTAATTTTGTAGCATTGTTGTTTGAGAAGATGCTTTGTATTATTTCCATGTTTTATAATTAATTGATGTTTTCCTTGTGTCCTAAAATGTGATCTGTTCTGGAGGACGTTCCCTGCACATTGAAAAGAAGGTATATTGTGCTTTTGGGGGCTGCACTAGCCTATAAATATCTATGAGATCAAGTTGGTTTATTGTGTGGTTTAATTCTTCAGCATCTTTGTTGAGTTTCTTTTTGGTAGTTCTGTCTTTTCTTGAGAGTAGTGTATTGAAGTCTCCAACTACGATAGTGGTGCTATTTCTTTTTTCAGTTTTGTTATTATTTTTTTAATATATTTTGCTGGTCTATATTTTGGTGCATAGGTATTTATTATTGTTATGTCTTCTTGTTTGATTGACGTTTTAAGCATTATGTAGTGACCTTCCTTGTCCTTTTTGATGTTTTTTACATTGAAATTTATTTTATCAGATATTTGCTTGGTATATTTTTCCCCCACCTTTTTATTTTTAGTCTTCTTATTTTTAGTTTTTCTTTATCTTCATTTTTCAGGTGTATTTCTTGTACACAGCATATTGATAGATTTTGGGTTTTATCCACTACTTTTTTTTCTCTTCAGTGGTGTATTTAAACAAGTCACATTTAGAGTGATTATTGAGAGGCAAGGTGTTATTCTTATCATTTTCTTGAGTTCTTTTTGGTGTGGTTGATAGTTACTTTGATCCATCCTACTTTCTGTGGCAACTCTGTAAGAAGGATGTTTTCTGCAACACTGGTCTTGTTTTTATCAACTCCTTTAGGTTCTGTTTTTCCTGGAATATCTTGATCTTTCCTTCATATTTGATGGACAGTTTCACTGGGTACAATAATCTTGGTTAACAGTTGTGTTTCTTGAGTGTTCTATACACATCCTTCCACTGTGGTTTTTGTTGTTGTTGTTCCCATGGTTTATGCTGAGAAATAGACATTCAGTTTTGTCTGCCCTCCCTTATACCTTACTCTTTGTTTCTCCCTCACTGCTTTCAGAATTCTCTCCTTATCTTTGTTTCTGCCAAATTTGACTAAGATATGCCTTGATGTTTTTCTTTTGGGGTCTATTCTATATAGTGTTCTCTCAGTTTCTTGAATATATATTCTCTCATTCTTCATTATGCCTAGTAAGTTTTCTTCTAGTAATTCTTACACAACTCTTTCAGTGTTTTACTTGCTTCTTCCGTTTCTGGGATTCCGATGATGCGCATATTATTTCTCTTGATGGTGTCCAACATTATTCCTAGGTTTTCTTCTTTTTCCCTTCATTTTTTATTCTGTTTTATGCTCTAGCAGATCAGTGGTGACAATTCTATCTTCTATTTATTTGGTTCTGTGTTCCATCTCTTCAACTCTATTCATGTGTCCCTCCATCAACTTGACAGCATCTGAAACATTGGATCTCATATTTTGGGTCATGGTTTCTTGTTTTTCCAGAGCCTCTAATGCCTCCTTTGCTTTATGTGCATTGTTTTGGATTGGTTTGTTTTTGCTTTTTTTTTAAGCTACTCCTGGTTTTTGTTTGCAATGTCCTGTAAAACTTCAAGTTTGTCTTTCAGCCATTGAAAATATTCAACTCTTGTTCTTTAAATTCTGTGTCAGAAAGTTCCATCAGACTTTCTGACTTCAAGAAATCTATTGCTACTGTGTCACTTTTGGTGGGGGGCAACATATTGCTTTGGGCTTCTATAGAATGTGACATAGCCTGCTTCTTATGTGGCATTGCTGTGGTAGAGTTTTTCCTGACTGAGGTGGTGATAGGTTCTTGATATGAAGTCACTGCTCCAGAAGATGGTGAGGTAGCTATCCTGCCTGTCTTTCTCTCTGAACTTTGGACCTAAGGTAAATTTCCATTCATTGCCTGTGTGAACAGCCCTTTCTGTTCATAACTGTTACAACTAGGTCAAACCAAGATATTCTGGACTAAAGGCATTTAGTTGACTGAATGTGAGAAGATGCAAGGCAAAGCATGGAGGCACGGGCACAGGGCAAGCAGGGCTCAGGGTACTTGCAATGATGCACACCAGGCAGGCAGGCAAGCATGCAAACTCTTGCTGATTGGGCATATGTGGGGACCTTACTCAAATTCCAACTATCAGGCCCACTCCCAGCATCCCAGCTTTGCTCTCAGTCCAGCTTCCACAGCATACTGTTTTCAAGGTCAGTCCATCCTGTCATGTGGACTAGGACTTACTTTCTCTTTATAATTCAGTGATACAATTGCTTGCATGTTTCACATTTTGTTTATACAGTTGCTGATAGACTTGATTGGTTGAGGTTTTTTTAATCTTTGCTAATTTCATAAACTAAAAAGAAAATAATCTTCTCAACTTTATTTACTTTACTTTGATCATTCCTGCTTCATGCTGCTGTTGGAAGTCTGTATTTCTTTTCAATCCTCTAAATTAAACTTTTAAAAATGCATGAAATGTGGATGGACAGATCTTAGGGGTGCCTCCGGTTATGCAAACATCATTTCAAATGTGCCATTGGAGCTGTCTTTTCTCACCTGGGGCACCTTCTCAACTTCTCTGACTGGGAAATTCTGACTTGTGCTTTGAGCTCCAACACACATCTCCCTACCACCATATGCTTCCATAGTTTGCAATTACCTGTCCATACTTGGACCCCTGTGTCCACCTCACAGAGCACTGGGCAGCAAGCCTGTGTACTGCAGGCTTCCTGGAGCCTCAGTTTCCTCTGTAGTTCTAATCACGCATTCCACAACGAGACAAAGTCTGTTCATTGAAGGCACCTAGCACATTGTTCCATTTACTTCTTAGATTTTACCTATTAATTTGTTATCCTTACTATTATTACAATCCTCTTGCTAGAAGGCAAAGGAAAGACTTTTATCTCTAAATCTCTGGTTGCTGGCCCAGAATGTCAAAGTACTTCAATCAAATTGCTTATTGAGTAAGCATTTCTCTGCTCTTGGCACCAACTCTCCTTCTGTAAGACAGGGATATGAGTAGTAATATTTCCTCTGGCAGTAGCTATTTGTATGACCTCACATTTATTCCTACCCCCAAAACATCATAACTGTCCTTGTGTATCCCTGTGACAAATATTTGTGTTCTCAGCATCAATTGCTGCCCAGTTGGCCACGTGACCCTCTTCTGGTCAATGAGACACACACATTACTCCTGGAAGACTCTATTTCCTGGTGGAACTAAGGCAACCATCTTAAGACCATGAGGAAGTGAGCAACACATGTCCTGAAGAGGCTGAGGAGAAAAATAGAAAGAGCCTGGTCCTTGTTGGAATCACGAGCAATTGATTAAGACAAGTTGAAGTTGTCATTGATCATGGCTGCTGTGTAATCCATACTCATACTGACCTCACATGTGCAGAGTACCACTGCTCCATGTAGTTTTAAAGATCTGTCAGGAGCTGATCCCCAGTCCTATTTTCTGAAACATTCTGGGCTGGTTCAAGCCATCAAGTTTTCAACTAGTTGTTTGTTATTATTGTTAGGTTGTCATCAAGCCCACTACAACTCATACTGACACTATGAATAACAGATCAGAACGTTACCCTATACTGTACCATCCTCACAAGCTCTAATATGCTCAAGCCCATTGTCACTGTGTTAGTCCATTTTGCTGAGGGTTTCATCTATTTCTCTGCATCTTCACCTTTCCCAGCATAATGTCTTCTTCCAAAGACTCTTACAACTTGCTCAAAATATTTGAGAGAAAGTTACACCATCCTTAGCTCTAAGGAACAGCCTGCTTGCGATTCCTCCAAGACAGACTTATCTTTTAATAATCAGTGGACTGTTGTTGTTGTTATATGCCAACGAGTCACTTGCAACTCATAGCGACCCTAAGTACAACAGCCCTAAACCCTGCTCTATCCTGTACCAATCTCACTGCCTCTGATATACCCATCCCAATTACCCCAGTCACAGAATCAATCCACCTCATAGAGGGTCTTCGCCTTCTGTGCAGTCCCTCCACCCTCTCAAGCATGATGTCCCGCTCCAAGGACTTCTTCCTCCTTACAACATGTCCAAAGTATGTCAGACGAAACCTCAGAATCCTTGCCTCCAAAGAGCAGCCTGGTTTAACCCTCTCCAGGATGAATCTGTTTT
>NW_006400186.1:347587-352909 GCF_000299155.1 Elephantulus edwardii | reverse complement strand
AATAATTTATGTAGAATTGGTAACAGTTCTTCTTTAAATGTTTTGTAAAATTCACTTGTAAAACCATCTGGTCCAGGGCTTTTCCTGGTTGGAATATTAAAGCATCTTGATTGCATGTTCGATGGATCTCGACTGTAAAAATTGGTAGAAATCATCTATTTCCTCTTCTTTGGCTCTGGTTGTTGGTGCATATATCTGAATGATAGTGGTATTCACTGGACTTCAGTGGACTATTTATTCAGTGGACTATTTATTCTCCAACACCACATTTCTAAGATATTCCTGCTTCTGTCATTCATTGTCCAACTCTGGGCAATGCAAAGAAATTCATTGAAAGATCATGCCTTGGATGAGGCACATATTAACCTTTAAACTGGCATCGATGCTCTTTAACTCTTTGGAGAAGTCTTTGACAACAGTTTCCCCCAATTCAACACATCTTTTGATTTTTTGGCCACTATTACCAGAAGTATTGATTGTGGATCCAAATAAAATAAAATTATTAATAACTTCAATCTTTTCTCCATCTATCATGATGTTGTCTATTGGTCCAGTGGTTAGAGTTGTTCTTCCCTTAATATTGATATGTAATCCATATTGAGGGCTGTAGTCTTTACTCTTCTACAGCAAGTGTTTAAACTCTTCATTTTCAGCAAGCAAAGTTGTATCACTGTATAACCCAGGTTGTTGATGAGTCTTCCTCTAATCCTAATGCCATATTCTTCTTTATATAGTGCAGCTTCTCAAATTATTGCTCAGCATACAGATTAAGTATAGAGAAAGGTACAACCCTGATGTACACCCTTCCTGATTTTAAACCATACTATATTCCCTTGGACAATATCTTCTTGGTCTAGGTATAGGTTTTGCATGAACATGATTAAGTGTTCTGGGATTCCCATTCTTCTCAATGCTAGCCATAACTTGTTATGATGCACATAGTCAAATGTCTTTGCATAGTCAATAAAACACAAACATCTATCTAATATTATCTGGCTGTAGCCAAGATTCATCAGACATCATCAATGTTAGCCATCATAGTCCTCTTCCACACCCTTTACTAAATTCAGCTTGCATTTCTGGCAGTCCTCTGTTAATGTACTGTTCTAGCCATTTATTTTTTTATGATCTGCAGCAAGATTTTACTTTCATATAATGTGAATGATGTTGTTTAATGATTTCACACTCTGTTTGGTCTCCCTTTTTTTTTTTTAAATCAACTGTTTACCAAATTGTATTGTGCAAGCTTTCCTGGTGAGTTGATCTGTTCAGTATCATCAGGGGCTACCCATGAGTTTGCCTGAAGGTGCTCATCAAATATTCCATTCCCACTCTTCTTCTTTCATTCCCCCTAAAAGATGATTTGTTAACCCTTGAGATCTCTGAGTGGTGCAAATGGTCAACCTTCTTGGCAGCTAACTAAAGCATTGGGAGTTCAGATTCATCCAGAGGCACTCCAAAGGAAGCCTTTTCAATCTACTTCCAAAATATCAACCGCTGAAAGCTGCATTAAGCACAGTCTACTCTGGTACATTGAGGCCACTATGAATAAACATTGACTTGTTGGCAACTGACTTTACAGAAGAGCTCAGAAGCACATCATATGTTTCGACCATGGACCTAAATAAAGCTAGGAGCCACAGGCCTCTCTGACCTACAGAATCTAACCTAACTGCTTCTTACCCAAAGAGGGTCTGGAGGGAAAAGATGCCCTGAAGGTCCACAGAGAAGCACTCCCCAGAGGTCTGAACAACAGATCCAGGGAGTACCAGAGCAGGCCAAAGGGGGAGGGGGGGCAGTAGGTGGGTGGAGTTGCACTGAATGCTCCCTACAGCGAAAGGTTCCCAGGCTTTGTTGGTTGAGTCTCCACAATTCTTTTCAGAACTTCCCATCTAGGCTGCTAATAAACAGGGCTTACTGAGTATTTTTTTCTTATTCTTTTCCACTTCATAAACGTGCCTTGTTATAGGTCTTCTCATCTTCATCTGAGATAGAGCAAACAGGAAGACAGGTAACTCCCCCAAAGAAAGGCACAGCTAGTAACTGGGGACAATCTGGTTTCCCTTTGAGATAGTGGAAAGAAGTTACACTTGTGTCAGTCCCTGAGATAATAACCCCCAGAGGCTATATGTTGACTCAAAAATTGTTTCACTCTTAACCAGTCCTTTGTAGGCCTGACTTTCACCCAGGGAGCTCTGCTGGCCTAGATTCCAGGGAGTTGTACTCAACCCAAAGGCCCCACCTCTACAGTTTGGAATCTATTAGCTGCTCTTTGGGATAAAGATTGACAAACTTCTCCCTGTGAAATTTGCAGTCTTAGAAACTCAGCCACACATAGATTGCTACCCAGCTCTACCTACTGGACTCACCAACAATGAGGTTTGCTTTAGTTTTTGTGATCTTCATCCACAGAAGCCCTAACAGTTCTATCGTCTCCAATTCCAGGTCAAAGATCCACCCATCCCTCAGTGAGCACAACCTTGAGCTGCCCCAGGAGACTCCTGCTTTCCACTGGAAGGAACTGAGGTCAGAGAAGTGGAGGCAGGTGAAGGTCAGCCGCTCAGGCCTCTGATCTGTCCCCTTTTCCTCCCCCAACACACGCCCTGCAAACTGGCTTTGACCTCTTGTCCTTCCCTCTGAACTTCATGTCTTTCACTGGGAAAGGACAAAGGAATAAAAGAAGGCTGGTGAAAGGGGAACTCCCTCCTGCACAGCCACCAGGGGTAGGGGGGCACACCTCCCATAGGGTCTGCCTGTTTGCACAGTTGGGGCGCTGCCCTTGGCACCCCACCCTTGAGAGAAAGGCACCACAAGGTCATCTGTTGACTCTGGAATTAGCGGCTCCCCTCAGGAGCTCTTTGCCTAGGAGATGAAAAGCAAGCAGACAATCTGGCAGGTAAACAGGCTCATTGTTCAGGGACAATGTCAGGGCCCTTCTGTGGGCTGGCTTGGAGTTCAGATGTGCCTCTGCTCCCCTTTCTCTTCTTCTCGCTGGGGAGAGTGTTTGCTTAAGTAGAAATGAGCAGAGAAAGGGGAGGAGAACCAGGCCAAACCAGCTGGCCACACGGTTCTCCTAGGCCCATGGAAGTGGCTCCAGGGTCCTCAGGCATGGACCTTCAGGAAGCAGACCTCCTGGCCTCCCAGAAAGTCTCCAGATGAGGTTTGAACCACCAGCCTTACAGGTGGTTGTTGTTGTTGTTTAATGGCATCGAGTCATAGACGACTCGACTCATAGCAATCCTAAGAACGAACAGCCTGAGCACTGTTCGTACATAGAGTTTCCGGAGGCAAGCCATTTTGGAAGTGGATGCCGCTCCTGTTTCCAGTTGCAGGTGGTAGTCAAGTGTTTTGTACCACTCAGGGATTTCAAAGGAGGACGGGCTGGCTTGACCCTACTCCAGCAGCCCCATTTCCAGAGACCTCTCCCATTCTTCAGAAGGGACCTGGAAAGAAAGTCCCCAGAGTTCAAGGATGAGGTGGCTGGAGGAAACAGGCTGTGGGCTGACCTATGACTCTGCAGTGGAGGTCTTCAAAGTGCCCCTTGTGGAAAGTATGGACACTTACAAGCCACAACTATCCCTCCAATAATTGTTCAGTGGTACAGCTTTGTAGGGTATTTGAACAGCTGGACAGAGAGGCAGGCTATGACTTCACCTGGTCCCACCTGCAGTCATGGAGCAAGGTACCATTCACAGGAGAAGGGCATGGAACGTGTGCCTGGGAGCCAAGATGCCTGGGGCTGGGCCTCGCTGTTCAGGTCTGATCTTGAGGGCTGCTGGGCCTCACTGTCCAGATATGAGACTGGAGGCTGCACTGCTATGGCAACAGCTGGGCCAAATGCAGCTCCAGGCAGAGCCTCCACCCTGGGAAGAAGCCTGGGGCAAGGCAGTGAGCTCTGGGTCATGCCGACCTGGGCTCAGTGTCCAGCATTGACCAGGTACCAGCTTCAGGCAGTGACTCAGCCACCTGTACTCTCACTGGGTGGTTGCTGGACAGAGATCTTGGAGGTAGGAGCCGAGGTGGTCCTTGCTGCAGCTTCCCTCCTATGGACACACACCACGGGGCTCTCCTTCCTGACAGTCCCTGTCACTTCTTCTTCCAGGAGAAGGCATGCCCTTCTTGCCACTCAGATGCCTGTGAAGAGAGACAGAAGCCTAGAAAAGCTTAATTTTCTTCCCGAAGTACTGGCAGAGCTTCACCAAGTCAAGGTGGAGAAAGTCCCAAAGCCCTGGCGTCCCAGAGCGTGAACCCAGGACAACTTGAGTTCAGCTCCAGCACTGAAGGAGTTGTCCATAGACACACATGCACCTCTCAAAGCCCCAGCAGGCTACAACCCTTGAGTGACTCAGCATGACATCCCTGAGCCCATTCAAGTCATGTTGCTGAAGGTCTGGGACGCTTCATCCTTTTCCTTGTCCTGAGAACTTAAATTCAGGAAGTTTCTGGTCTAAACTTTTGAGTTGCCTTTGCCAATTTGATCTCAGATAGTTTTTAAAAGAATTCAATACTCAAGTATAGGAAGGCAGCAAGCACTAAATCTGGAGAGGTGGGAACTCTCATACACTATTTCTGAGATTGTAAAATGGCACAACCACTTTGAAAGACAGTTTTGTTGTTGTTATGTGCCATCGAATCATTTGTGACTCATAGCAACCCTATGTACAAGAACCCTAAAAGCCATTCTATCCTGTGCCAACCTTGCTCTCAAACACATTCATTCCCACCAATCCATCTCATCGAGGGTCTTCCTCTCCTGCACCGTCCCTCCACTCTACCAAACATGATGTCCTTCTCCAAGGACCTCTCCCTCCTTTCAACATGCCCAAAGTATGTCAGACTAAACTTCAGAATCCTTGACTCCAGGGAACATTCTGGCTTCACCCTCTCCAGGACAAACCTGTTTGTTCTCCTAGCAGTCCATATTCAACACTCTTCTCCACTGCAACAACTCAAAGGCATCAATTCTCTTTCTATCATCCCTATTGACTGTCTAACTCTCCGATGCATAGCACATAATTGCAAAGACTATAGCCTGGATCAAGTGCACCTTAGTCTCCAGCCTGACCTCGCTGCACTTCAGTACTCTTGAGAGGTCCCTCACAACTGACTTTCCCAATGCAATTCATCTCCTGATTTCCTGGGTGCTGTTACCAAGAGTGTTGGCTGTGGAACCAAGTAAACGAAAACTGTTAACTATCTCAATCTCTTCACCATCCATACTGATGCTGTCAAATGACCCAGTGGTGAGAATCTTTGTTTTCTTGATATTGAGCTTCAATCCATATTGAAGACTGCAGTCCTTGACCTTCTGCAGCAAGCACT
>NW_006400186.1:345127-346069 GCF_000299155.1 Elephantulus edwardii | reverse complement strand
TTGAGCTTAAGAAATGCTGAGCGAGTTCGGCCCTTTTGATTTTCTGACTCTAGCTCCTCGCACATTTCATTGTAGTATTTTGCTTTGTCATCCCATGCTGCCCTTTGGAATCTTCTGTTCAGCTCTTTAGTACCTTGAATTCTTCCTTGTGCTTTGACTTCTCTGTGCTCCAGTGCAATATTCAGAGTTTCTTCTGACATCCATTTTGGTCTTCTTTTCCTCTTCTGTCTTTGTAATGACTGTCTGCACTCTTCCTGGATGATACATTTGACATCCTCCCACAACTCATCAGGTCTTTGCTCATTAGTGTTCAAGGCCTCAAACCTGTTTCTGAGATGGTTCTGAAATTCTGGTGGGATAGACTTAAAGTCATATTTTGGTTCCCGTGGATTCGGTTTAATTTTCCTCAGCCTCATCTTGAACTTGCATATGAGTAGCTTGTGGTCTATTCCACAATCAGCTCCTGGCCTTGTTTTCACAGCTGATATTGAGCTTCTCTAGTGTTTTTTTCCGCAGATATAATCTATCTGATTCCTATGCATACCATCAGGTGAAATCCATGTGTATAACCTGCGTTTATGCTTCTTATAAATCGTATTTACAATGAATAGGTAATTGATTGTGCAAAATTCAATCATTCTATCTCCAGCTTCATTTCTGTCACCAAGTCCATGTTTTCCAACTACTGAATCTTCTTCTCTGTGTCCAAGATTTGCATTCCAGTCACCCATTATTATTAAAGCAACTTTTTTTTCTATAATTATATTTTATTAATTTTCATAAACATTTACAGAGATTTTGGGCCTCCACTCATTCATTGCTGCACCATTCTCTCTACCCTCCTCCAAGTTTGTTGTTGTCCAAATGCCACAGTGCTTGTCAAAGCCAGTTCTGATTAATCTTCTTTGTCAGTGTGTCCTTTGCCATTCCCTATCACTCCTC
>NW_006400186.1:322406-335822 GCF_000299155.1 Elephantulus edwardii | reverse complement strand
TTGATATTGAGCTTCAATCCATATTGAAGACTGCAGTCCTTGACCTTCTGCAGCAAGCACTTCAGGTCCTCCTCAGTTTCAGTGAGCAGGGTTGTCATCTGCATAATGCAGGTTGTTGACGATTCTTCCACCAATCCTGATGCCATATTCCTCCTCCTACAGCCCAGTGTCTTGGATGATCTGTTCTGCATACAGATTAAAAAGGTATGGAGACAAAATACATCCCTGATGGACAACTTTCTTGATTTTTAACCCAGTGTCTCCCTGCTCTGTTCTGACGACTGCCTCTTGGTCCAAGCATAGGTTTCACATTAGCACTATCAACTGTTCTGGGATTCCCATTCTCCTCAGAGTCAGCCATAGTTTGTTGTGATCCACACAGTCAAAAGCCTTTGCATAGTCAATGAAGCACAGATAGACATTATTCTGGTAGTCTCTGCTTTATGCCAAGATCCATCTTACATTAGCTATAATATCCCTCTTCTAAATCCAGCCTGCATATCTAGCAGTTCTCTGTTGACATATTGCTCCAAACGTTTGTGGATAATTTTCAACAGAATCTTGCTTGCATGTGATATCAATGATATTGTTTGATAATTTCCACACTCTGTTGGGTCACCTTTCTTTGGAATGGGAACAAATATCGATCTTTTTCAATCAGTTGGCCAGCTGGCTGTCCTCCAGATTTCCTGGCACAACTTAGTGAGCACATCCAGGGCAGCATTTGTTTGATGAAATAAATCAATTGGTATGCTGTCAATTCCTGGAGCCTTGTTTTTTGCCACTTCCTTTAGAGCAATTTGAACTTCCTCCTTCATCACCATTGGTTCTTCCTTATGTTATTTCGTGAAATTCCTCTGTGTCAGCCAATTCCTTCTAAGACAGTTTAGTGTTTCCTCAAAAAGCTGAACGTAGAAACTCCATATGACCAAGCTATTCCACTGTTAGGAATATACCCCAAGGAAATTAGAACTGAGACACAAATGGCGATCTGTACACCAATGTTCATAACAGCATTATTCACCATCATGAGATCATGGAAACAGGCCAAATGTCCAACTACAACAGAATGGATTGAGAAATTGTGGTACATTCACACAATGGAATACTATGCAGCACTCAGGAGCAATGATTTTTAAAAGTACTACATAATTTGAGAGAGATTGGGGAGCACTCTGCTGAATGAAGTAACTCAGTCTTATAAGGACAAATACTGCATAAGATCATTATTGTAAAAAATAGAAGGATAACTAATAAAATATGTATGGGGACACAAAGGTGTAGGGGTTAGAGCAGAGGGGTTAAGATGGGTAGAGGTAAAACCCCAGGGTTGCACAGTTTGGTAGGTGAAGGAAGGGGGTTAAGAAAATAGGAACGATCCAGCAGGGATCTGAAAATATTTGGTAATGATGGGTAATGCCCAATGATGATTAATTATATAAAATGTAATGTATGGGAATGATTGTATGAAATTGTATGAATGAAGAATAGTGTGGAAAACTATAGAAATAGAGAGAGAGAGACAGAGACAGAGAGAGAGAGAGAGAGAGAGATAAAGATAGATATGAACTTTATGAGCAAACTAATATTAAAACAAACAAACAAATGAACAAAAAAGCAAACTAGGGGGTAGGGACGAAAATGTGCAACAATGAATTAATGAAAAATCCAACTTATCTTATAAACTTTCATTAAAATCACAATTAAAAAAATTTTTTTAAAGAATGCAATACTCATGGAAGACATATTTTACGAGTTAAGTGGAATGGCTGTTTGGTTTTAAGAAGATTTGGGGTAAAGTTTTTGGTTTGAGACTTAAAAATTATCTAAGCAGATTCATTTCAGGGATTGATGCAGATTTGATGGCTTCAGAAAAGTCTGGATTCTGTAAAAATTTTAAATTCTATTATGAACTATGTCTCGTTTGATCAGGATTTTTCTATAGAATCTTTGCCCCATCATTCAGATCTGGTAGTCAGGCACATTCTGGTTCTGATGTAGTGACAATGAAGACAGCTATTCATACAGGCTATTGGCCACAGGCTCACTCTCCTCCTCGTTTGGTCTCTTCTTTTTCTCCTGCTGCTGCAGGCAGTAGATTTAATGTGAGGCACTTAATTTAAGTCTCTGCATGTGTGTAAGTGCACCACACAGACAGTCTTCCTGCCACTTTATCAGGCAGCTAGTGCAAACCACCCAACATTTCTTTCTATTAGAATGTGCTCTATTAAGCAGACTATTCTCTGTCCTCTTGTGACTGTTGCCATGCAGCCTGGTTTTGGCCACTGGAAAGCAATGTAATTCCTTTTCCCTCAAGGAATGAGAGGCTTGAGGCATATGCACGTGGGTGTTAGACCTGTTCTTCCACAGTAGTGACCTGCTGGAGTTGTTTGACCTTTCCCTGACTCAGTTTTCTGTAAAATAAACATTATAATAGTCACCTCAGAAGTTCACCCACGCCAGCCTCATGTGGAGGAAACAGTCTTCTTCGGAGGTTTTTTTTTAAAAAAATTATAGTAGTTTATTTACAAAATTCCAATACATTGTTTTTCACACCAGATTCTTCCAATTTCCCCATCCGCCCACCCATTTCTTCGGAGTTTTAAGGACAAGCCTGAGGAAATAGGAGATGCTTGAGCAAGACCATTACACAGTGTGGGGAGGTGGCTCACTCCAGAGGAGGACCCACCTTTCTTTCTGAGGACTGAAGCAGGGTGTTGCTGTCAAACCAATTCTGACAGATGTGACCCAATGTGTGCTTGCAAAGGTTATTCCGATGGGTTTTAGGGGTGATTCACAGAACTAGATCATGAGAACTTTCTTCTGAGGTTCCCATGGGTAGACCTGAACCTAGAATCTTTCAGTTAAAAATGAAAAGGATTACCTCCTGAGAATTATCCACTGCCAGCAAGTCAGTTCCAACTCATAATCACCTTCCATCACATATCCTATGGTGTAAATCTTTATAGGAGGAAAGGTCATCCTTCCACCCCTCCCTGCCCCCAGAGCAGTTGGTCTATTCAAACAGCTATTTTTGTTAGCAGTCTAACACCATGCCATCACAATTTCTTTCTGAGGACTTTTGTAACTTCAAGATGAAATTGACCAATAGCTACCTTCCAGCAGGTTTTCAGAGGCAGTTAATCACCTGTCCTTGTCCTATGGAGCTGCTGGTGGGTTTGAACTGCATGCCTTCAGGGCTGCAGGGTAGGTTTTCCTCCATTAGAGCTGGATTGTCCTATTGTCAATTGACAATAGCTGATGATTACTGCCACTGAGCTGCCCTAGGGAATAGCCGTGGTTGCTGTTAGGCAACTTCAAGTCACATATGACTCACAGCAACCAGCAAATCATAATCTTTTTTCATCCTGTGCCATCCTCATGGTCTTCACCTTTTGTAAGCCAGTTACAATCCTGTATCAGTCCAACTCGTTGAGAATTTTCCTTTCTTTCACTGATATTTCCCAGAATGATGCTTTTTTCCAAGCACTGACCTCTCTTAATAATATGCCCAAAGTATACAAGATGAAGTTTCATCATCCTTACCTCTAAAGAGCTCCATTTTTTGTTTATATTTTTTTAAATTTTTTATTAATTTCAATGAACATTTACAGAGATTTCGGAGTTCCATTTAAAAAAAAAATCTTAGATTAAATGAAGTCACAACAGTCTGACACAAGTAAAACCCACCTCCGAGGGCAACTGGAGCCAGCTTGACTTGGAACCAAAGACCAGCAACATATCATGTCAGTTCTTGGACTACGTCCAAAGCCATCATTTTGGTGAACCAGGGGATTTTCCTAGTGCCTATATCTACTACCATCATGTCCCAGGAATGGGACCCGAGGGCAAAGGAAAATTAGTTTTTTTCTGAAGAAACTACACTTCTCTGTAGGTAGAAGAAGGTTCAACTCATAAACCAAATTTAACTTTTTCAAATGGTAGAAAATAGAAATCTATAAGCCAAGAGAGCCCCTGAGTGACACAGTCAGTTAAAGCACTCCCTAATAACTAAAAAGCTGGTGGTTCAAATCTAGCCAGGGACATCGCAGAAGGCCTGGTATTCTGCCTCTGAAAGGCAACAGGTTTGAAAGCCCTCTGGAGGGCAGTCCCACTCTGCAAACACGAGGGCACCATGAGCTGGAAATAGGAGGGACTGGTGAATGTTCTCCTCATTTGACTGCTTGTGTGTCCTCTTGGTGTTTCAAGTAACAAGGTATTGGCTGCTTGAGCTGGGAAAAGTAAGTCTTAGGGACATATTCAGTCATATATTCATCTGTACATGGCCTTTGGGCACTTTAACAATAGTATCTAGAATGATGCTTACATCCTTAGAAAAATGTTGGATCCAAAGACAAGGCAATGCCTGAGTCATTTCATATGGAAGGGGTTGGGCACCAGAGTTAGGTCCTTGTAGGTCCTGGTCCCAATATGGCACAGGTTGCTTGACATCTTTGAGCCTCTATTTCCCTGTTTATGACTTGACACTACTGAGTCCTATCTGAAGAACGGGGAAGAACATTCAACCAGAGCAATCCCTCAGAGTTGCCACATTCCTCCATAGAACCCAATAAGGGTTGGAGGTGATGTGGAGTTAGCCTGCAGTGCCCTTCTGTCTGTCAGTAAATGTGAGGATGCCAACAGCTCAAAGGGTCCCAGCAGAATGAATGACAGGTGATAGAGAATGAAACCCCAAGAAGCTGGGCCTTGCTGTGGGTGGGTGCTGGCTGTTTGGACAGGAGGGAGGAGTACTCACTGACATTCTTTTGATCTGCAATTTTCAAGAAGCTGTGAGACATCTGCAGAAAGTCAAAGAGAAAACAAGTGACTGGAGGAGTGTATGAGTGAGTCACTAAACACCGCAACCACAAGGACATACAGCCTGGGAAACCCCACAGGATTCTCAGTTACTTCAGGAGGACCTATCAGCACCAGCTGTATTCAACTCAGAGGACACACTGCAAACAAGGCAGAGCTATCCTTGCGCTTGGGAATGGAGATGTCAGACATGACCTCAGGAGTATTCTAGAAGATGAATGAAAAAAGATTTACAGTTCCTTTTGCAGTAAAGTAGATTGAGTTTCCCTTTCTCTCTCTGCTAACTACAACTGAAAACTCTGGACATTCTATAAAAGCAAACTCTAAGAGATTCTGAAAGACAGTGAGGACAAAGTAGACAGGTAAGGAGATCAGCACCCAGTTGACAGCACAGGTTTGTGTTCTGGGGATTTCTTTTTACCCCATGTATCCCAAATTGGAACTAAAGAAGTTAGTGACCCCAAAACACGAATGTGCACAGGTGTTTAAAGCCTCACAAAAGCCTGCTCTTTCTAGCTAAAGTTCCAGAAATGGGACAGGTTAACAAGACAGAAATGCTTAGACAATAACCGCACTATTCCATCAAATACCACAGAAAAAAAACGATTTCATTTCCATCCCCACCATCAAAGTCACCCCTACACCCCAATGGGAGGTATTTAAGGAGCTGTGCTGCCAACCCAAAGGCATGTGGTTCAAATCTATCAACTGCTCTACAAGAGAAAGATGGACAATCTGCTCTTGTGTGATTTACTGCCTCTGAAAATATGCTGGAGGGTCAACTATGCATTGGATCCAACCTGACAGTGTATAACAGCAACACTCAGTAAGATTTAATTAACATTTATAAAACACTGTTATTTGCTGTAGATTGAATTGCATTACCTCAAAGTATGTGTCAAGTTGTCTATGTCATTATACTCAGTATTATGTACTACAAATATAATTTTTTGATCTATGCTATAACCCTATGTATTAGAAGAAGCTATAGCAGGAGGGATATTATTGCTGATGTTTTATATTATTGCTGATATTTGTACTCATGTGGAACCTATACTTGGACCAGAAAGTAGTAGTCAGAACAGAACAGGGGATCTGGTTCAGGATCAGGCAAGGTGTGTATCAAGGATCCATCTTGTCTCCATACCATTTCAATCTAAATGCAGAATAAATCATTCAGGAAGCTGAATTTTATGAGGAGAAATGTGGCATTAGGATTGGAGGAAGATTAATCAACAACCTGCATTATGTTTGCTGAAAGTGAAAAGAACATGAAGCATTTGCTGCAGAAGGTCAAGAACTGTAGTCTTCAATATGGATTGAAGCTCAACAGCAAGAAAACAAAGATTCTCACGAGTGGACTTATCAGCAGCTTCATGATGAACAGAGGAGAGATGGAGATGGTTGGTAACTTCAGCTTGCTTGTTTCCACAATCAACATTCTTAACACCAGCAGTCAAGAAATCAAAAGGCAAATTGCATTGGGAAAATCTGCTGTCAGAAACCTCTCCAGAGTACTAAAGAGCAACAGTGTCAGTCTAAAGACTAAGATATGTCTGAACCAGTCTTTACAATTACTTGCTATGCATCAGAGAGCTGGACAATAACTAAGGATAATAGAGGAAGGATCGATACCTTTGAGTTGTGTTGCTTGAGAAGTCTTGAACATACTGTGTACTGCCCAGAGAACAAAGAGATATGTCCTGGAGAGGGTGAAATCATTTTGCTCCCTGGAGGCGAGAATTTTGAGGCTCTGTCTCACATAATTTAGGCACATGGCAAGGAAGGACCAGTCCTTGAAGAGGGACACCATGCTTGGTAGAGTGGAGGTAGAGCACAAGAATGGAAGGCCCAGAATGAAATGAATTGACTCTGTGGCTGGAGCAATGGGATCAGGTCTATCAGAGACAATGAGATTGGCACAGGGTAGGGCAGCTTTCAGAGCTAATGTATATAGGGGTGCTAAGAGTCACAGGTGACTTGATGATACATAACAACAACAGATTGTCTGAAAACGAATGAGGCATCAGGACAACTCATCAACAATCTGTATTATTCAGATGGCACAACTTTGCTTGCTGAAAGTGAGGAGCACTTGAAGCTCTTGCTGCAGTAGATCAAAGACTACAGCCTTCTATGTGGATTATATCTCGACATAAAAAAAAACAAAAATCCTCACCACCAGACCCATAGACAACATTGGGATAGACGGAGGAATGATTGAAGTTGTCAATAGTTTCATTTTGCTTGGGTCCTCAATCAACACCCATTTAAGAGCAGTTAAGAAATCAAAAAGTGCTTTGCATTGGGCAAATCCACCGTGAAGTACCTCTCTAAAGAGACTGCTAAAAAGTGTTTAAAAAGCATTGATGCCACTTTAACGATTATGATGTGCCTGGTCCAAGTGATGTTTTTGAATAATAACAGAAGAATTGATGCCTTTGAATTGTGGTTTGAAGGAGAGCACTGAATATCCCATGGGCCATAAGCACAAACATGTCTGTCTTGAAGAAAGTGAAACAGGGCACACCTTTGAGGTAAGGATAAGAAACTTCATCCCATGTACTTTGAGCATGTTGTCAGAAAAAGCTGGGAAAGATAGAGGGTCAAATAAAGAGGAAGCCCATCAACAAGATGGTTTGACACAATGACTTTAAAAATGGCTTAAGCACATCAGAGATCATGAGGGTGGTGCAGAACAGAACAAGGCTCAGATCTGTTTTCTTGAGCACAGGTCAACTTGATGACACCAAACAACAACACATCTTCTTACTTAATTGCCTTCTTTATCATTATAATAATCCTCAAACTTCCATTTGATTCTTTGATCCTGTATTTCTTTGTTGAGACTATAATTTTTACTTATGCATTATTTTTTGTTCACTTATTCTGAATGTGTTTATAATTGCTTTTTGAAGCATTTTTATCATGGTTCCTTTCTCATACTTGTCAAATAATCCTAATATATCTTCCACATTGGTGCTGACACCTACTTTATATTTTTTCCATTCACATAAGATCTTCTTGGTCTTGGTTATGATGAATAATGTTAAACTGAAAGTTGTGCATTTTTGTGTTATCTTATGAAGCTGTGCCTTTTTCAAGCCCTGTTTTAGCTGACTTTCTCTGGTACTGCTCCAACAAGGGGGGAGGAGGAAGCTCTTGCCTGTTTCCAGATTGATGTCAAGGCTTTTTATATGGTCCTCAAGGATACCTGAGTACTGCTGGGTGAGAGTGAGAGTCCCATGTGATCTTACTGCACATAGGTGGTGGGATGTCCTAATTGTCACTGAGAATGACAAAAATGTTGACTTCCACTAGGCTTCCTTTGACATCACTTTGTAAGACAGTTGGAGTCCCTTGATACAGCCTCACATAAATGGGAGTCTTGGTTCATAACCTGCCTTTGCTGATGAGATTACAGAAAGGCCAGACTGGCATAATGTGTAAAGTACTGTACTGGTTTTCTATAGTTTGATGGGTCAAAACCACCAGCTGCTTCACAGAGGAAGGATAGACAGTCTTCAACTCCCTTATAGCTTCAGAAATCCAATGTACGGTTGCCATGAGTTGGACTCAACTCTGCAGCAATGGGCTTGATTTGATTGATAGTTAAAAGTGAGGCCGTTTGTTTGTTTATTTAGTCTTAGGGTTTATTTGGGGAGCATGTGACTATGGCAATGCAGTTACTATCTAAGAGTTCTGTACTGTGAGGCTACTCTCTCATACTCTTTGTTTAGAGAGTTTTGTTCTAATTTTTATTGTGTGTACCCATGAGTGTTATGAGTTTCTACCTTTTTTGGTCCTAATCTGGGATATGAAGCAAAAAGAAAAGTCAAAGACCTCCTCATTATTGTTCACTGAGTTTCTGACTCTAACAGATATGCTTTCCTCTAACCATCTTGCAGAGTCTTCTTCCATGTGTTTCATGCATAAACCCAATGCCACCAAGTTGATTCTGACTCATGGTGACCCATCCTGGGTTCTGAGGCCATATTTCCTAGAGAGAAAAACACCACCTCGTCTTTCTCCTCTAGGATAGGTGTGAACTGTCAATCTCTTGGTTAGCAGTCCAACACTTAACCCACTAAGCCACCGGGTCAGCATTTTGAGTTACACTTAGGAGGAGGAATCGGGGAAGTGTATGAAGTTCAAAGTTCCCTCCTGCCTCATGTCCTTTGGACATGCCCCATTATTTTTTTTCTTTTTTAATATTTTATTTTATTGTTTTAAAAATCTGCAAGTACAGCATAAACCAATGTGCTGTTTAGTGATGCTGTGACTTTGAGTTGAGCAGCCCTTCGTACTTTCCTTTCCCGAGTTATTCCCCTTTCCTAATCATTCGTTTCTTGTCTTTCAAGATGCTGCAGTCAATTTGATCCCCTTTCTTCTTAAAAGAGCGTAACACTCAAGGCAGACCTTTATCACTAGTCAAACTGAACTACTGTACAATGTTAAGGTGACTTCAGGGAATATTTTTAATTAAAGCTTAAAGATGATCTCTGAGCACCTATTCACCCACCCTCAATGGTTCCAAAAATCTAGAGCTCACGAGAATCTAAAATTCTATTTTTCCCATCCTTTGACCAGGAACTTTCCATAGACTCTTTGATAAGAAAAATATCAGTAATGATAGCCAAACACCATCCAATTCTTCAGTGTCTCAAGGCTCAGAATGCCTTGCAATGTCACGTTCCAAATCCCTCTCCTATGCCTGACACTCTCTCCCTTTGCTGCTCCAGGGCAACAGAGACCAGTTGTGCCTTAAATAGATATTTGTAAGTTTTTAAGACTCATGACACTATGCAAAAAACAAACGAACAAAACCCAACAACAACAACAAAACACCTCGGAGCTAGAACAGAAACTAGAACTAGAACAGAATGACTACACACATTGGACCAATTAATTAGGATGTCCAATGACACTCTGGTGAGTTAGTGGCAAGAAGTTGCACTGCAATCCTGAAGGCACGTGGTTCCAGGCCACCAGCTGCTCTGTGGGAGAAGTATAAACAATCTCCTCCCTTGTGATTAACTGACTCTGAAAACCCACTGGAGGGCCAGCTATGTGTCTGTTCTGACTCTATGGTACACAGCAACAACAACAATGAACTCAAGATCCAAAACTGCCAAGCCAAACACTCTCTCTCTCTCTCTCTCTCTCTCTCCTCTCTCCTATTACTTTGCAGAGTTTTATTTGATGTTACTGGGATTTTTTTGTTGTTATTTTTTTTAAATTTCTGCCATCTTTTCTAGTCCTTTTATATTGGAGAGATTTAAAAAAATCTGACTTTAAAAAAAAAATCTGACTTTTGTGACTGGTCTATTTTGCTCCCCATAATATCTTCACTCTCCATGTATATCGTAGCATATTTCATGAATCCACTTCTCCTCCTGGCTAAGAGCATCCCATTGTATGTGTGAATCATATTTTATTTACCCATTCATCTGAAGATGATTTTCCCCCTCACATATTTGCTATTGTAAATAGTGCTGAAATGAGCATTTGTGTACTAGTCTCTTTTTTTGAGTATGTGTTTTCAAACTCTTTCGAGATTTTACTTACAAGCTCCTGAAGTGGAATTATTGGATCAATCACATCTCTAAAGTGTTTTTAGGAAATATCACCTTAATTTCTACAAGCTCATTTTTATTAAGAAATTATTTTATATGATATACATTGTATTTCACATAAGTCTTCATTAACATGGTGTTTCATACAATCATGCCCATGCATTATGTTTTATAAAATTAATCACTGTTGAACAATGTCCACCCCTGTCTTTTGAGGTCCCTGCTGGATCATTACCATTTCCTTCATCCCCTTTCTCCACCCACCAAATTGTGCAACCCTGAGATTTCTGGTGTACCCATTCTCACCCCACTACTCCTACCCCTTCCTGCTGCGAATCTCCATACATGTTTTACTAGTTATTTTTCTGATTTTACAATAATAATCTTATGTAGCATTTGTCCTTATGAGGCTGAGTTACTTCACTCAGCATTATGCTTTCCATTCTCTCTCAAGTTATGTAGTACTTTTTCAAAATTGTTGCTTCTGCATGCTGCATAGTATTCCATTGCCTGAATGTACCACAATTTCTCAATTCATTCAGTTGTGGTTGGACGTTTAGACTGTTTGAGGAAGTGCCAAATTGCCTTCCAAAGTGGTTGCATCACTTTACAATCCCACCAACAGTGGATGAGAGTTCCCACCTCTCCACATCCTCTCCAACAATTATTGCTTGCTTCCTTGCTAAACTTTCTCATTGCTACTGGGGTGAAATGGTATGCTGTTGTGGTTTTGATTTGCATATCTCTTATTGCAAGTGATTTTGAGCATTTCTTCATATGTCTGTTGACCATTCAAATAACTTCCTTTGTGAAAAGTCTTTCCGTGTCTTTTGCTCATTTTGTAATTGAGCTATCAGTCTTTTTGTTCTGGAGGCCCAAAAAGGAGTCTGTAAACTTTTGTTATGAGACTCTTGTCTGAGAAGGTATTGCCAAATGTTTTTCCCAGTTGATAGATTTATTTTTTTCACCCTGTTGGGAAAAGCTTTTGATGCACACAGGGATTTAATCTTTAGAAGGTCTCATTCATCAATTTTTTTCAACTCTAGATTAAACATTTATGGCTGTATTTGTCAGCCTTATGATACCATAGGCTAGGTCTTCTATGTTTGATCCCAGTTTGTCTCTTATGAACTTTATGGTTTTGGGCTTTACTCCCAGGTCTCTGGTCCACCTTGAGATGATTTTTGTGTGTGGTGTGAGATGTGGATCCTGTTTCAGCTTTCTGCAGGTTTCTGTGGTCTAGTTTGCCAGCACCACTTGTTGAAGAGGTTGTCATTTCCCCATTTGATAGTTTTTATTTCCTTGTTGAGTATCAATTGACCATGGATAGATAAGTCTATTTCTAGGTTCCTGATTCTGTTCCATTGGTCTATGTGCCTGTCATTGTACCAAGTACCGTGTTATTTTGGTTATTGTTGCTGTGTTATGAAGTCAGGAAGTAAATGCCTCCAACCTCATTTTCGGGGAGGGGGGGTTCAAGAGTGTTTTGCTTACTCTGGGTCTCTTTCCTCTCCAAATAAACTTGACAATTTTCTTTTTGATCTTGAAAAATAAATTTGGTATCTGTATTGGGATTGTATTGAACATGTAGATTGATTGTAATTTTCACAATATTGAGCCTTCCTATCCATGAACAGGAAATGTTTTTCCATTTCCTTAGGTCTTTTATTGTTTCTCACAGAAATGTTTTGTATTTTGTGCAGGTCTTTTGTGTTTCTAGTTAAGTTCACTCCCATGTATCTCAATTTGTACTTGGCTATTGTAAATGGTATTGCTTTCTTAGTTTATTTCTCTGAGTTCTCTTTGCTACTGTAGTGAAATTGATTTTTTTTTTATTTTGATGTTGTATCCTGCCACTCTCCTAAACTGGTCCACGAGCTATAACTCCTTTATGTTGAGTCCTTAGGGTTTTCTGTGTAGAGTATCATATCATCTGCATACATCATAGTTTAACTATCTCTTTGCCAATCTGGATGCCTTTTATTTCCTTTTCTTGCCATATTGCCCTAGCAAGTACTTCCAATACAATACTGAATAGGAGTGGTGACAGTGGGCATTCCACATAAGTTCATTTTATGTTCTCACCAGCAACAGAAACACATTTCAATTACTTCATACATCCTCACCAATATTTGTTCTTTTCAGAGATTTGTTTAGTAGAGTGGCAGGATATAAGATCAATATCCAAAAATTAGTGGGATTCCTCTACAGTAACAAAGAAAACTCAGAAAATAATCCAAGAAATTAATACCATTTAAAATAGCCAACCACAAATTGAGGTACTTGAGAGTAAACCCAACTAGAGATATAAAGGATCTATACAAAGAAAACTATAGAATTTCTTTGCAAAACACATCAAAAGACCTAAATAAGTGGAAAATGTGCTCTGTTCATGAATAGGAAGACTCATTATTGTGAAAGAGATAATTTTACAAAATATAATCTACATGTTTAACGCAATTCCAATTGTTGTTGTTGTTGATTGCTGTTGAATCAAGATCTATTCATAGTGACACAATGAACAGAAGGCCTGAAGCCTTTCTATAACTACAGTTATTTATCAAAGTACATAGAGTTTCCAGAGGTATGTTGTTTCAGAAGTGGATGTCACTCCTGCTTCCAAACCTAACTTAAACTGGGAGCTCCACCAAACACTTTCCACCATGGGTAACCATTATGGCATTTGACATCCCAATGCAAAAAGTTCAGCATCATAGCAACCCCAGGTTACCTTAGAAGAATGTTCCTCCAAAACATAATAACAACCAACTTTAAATACAAAGACTCTCCCAGAGGTCTTGTTGACTATAAACAAGAGGCTTAAATAAAAAATTTTTAAAAATCGATACAGTTTGTCGTTGTTAATATGTGCCATTGAGTTGCCTGCGACCTATGTTGTTGTTGTTGTTGTTGTTGTTATGTGCTGTTGAGTCATTTGCGACTCATAGCGACCCTATGTACAACAGCCCTAAACCCTGCTCTATCCTGTGCCAATCGCATTGCCTCTGACACACCCATCCCG
>NW_006400186.1:318948-320721 GCF_000299155.1 Elephantulus edwardii | reverse complement strand
TTCAGCTCTTTAGTGTCTTGAATCCTTCCTTGTGCTTTGGCTTCTCTACATTCCAGTGCAATCTTCAGAGTTTATTCTGACATCCATTTTGGTCCTTTCTTCTTCTTCTGTCTTTGTAATGACTGTTTGCACTCTTCCTGGATGATACATTTAACATCCTCCCACAACTCATCTGGTCTTTGCTCATTAGTATTCAAGGCCTCAAACCTGTTCCTGAGATTAATCTGAAATTCAGATGGGATGAAATTAAAGTCATATTTTGGCTCCTATGGATTCGGTTTAATTTTCCTCACCTTCAGCTTGAATTTGCATATGAGTAGTTGGTGGTCTGTTCCACAATTAGCTCCTGACCTAGTTTTCACAGCTGATATTGAGCTTCTCCAGCGGTTTTTCCACAGATGTAATCGATCTGATTCCTGTGCATACCATCAGGTGAAATCCATGTGTATAACCTGTGTTTATGTCTCTTAAAAATGTATTTGCAATGAATAAGTCATTGATTGTGCAAAATTCAATCATTCTATCTCCAGCTTCATTTCTCTCACCAAGTCCATGTTTTCCAACTACTGATTCTTCTTCCCTGTTCCCAACTTTTGCGTTCCAGTTGCCTATTATGATCAATGCATCTTGACTGCATGTTCGATCTATCTCTGATTGTAAGAGTTGGTGAGTTGGTAGAAATCATCTATTTCTTCTTCTTTGGCTCTGGTTGTTGATACATATATCTGAATGGTAGTGGTATTCACTGGACTTCCTTGTAAGCGTATGGATATAATCCTATCACTCACAATATTGTACTTCAAGATGCATCTAGAAATTGCTTTTTTAACTATGAAAGCAACTCCATTTTTCCTCACTTTTTCATCTCCAGAATAATATATCATATGATCATCTGACTCAAAATGACCCATGCCAGTCCATCTCATCTCTACAATGCCTAGTATGCCAATATTTATGTGTTCTGTTTCTTTTTTAACAATTTCTAAGGTTTTCACATTCCATGTTCTAATCACTAGTGTCTGCTTACAACTGTACCTCTTCCTTTGTAATTCCATGCTTGAAAATTCTACCTAGGTTGCCCTTCCTGTTCATCTACGTGTGTTGTTTTGTACATAGGGTTTTCAGAGGCCTACTATTTCAGAAGTGAATGGCTATACTGTAACTAATGGTTAACTCCACAATGAGGGATTTATCTTTCATTGCTCCACAAATTGTTGTCTCTCAGATACTCCTAAACATTCAGATGAAGACAGACTAGGAAGAAAGATTGGCCATCCACTGTGACCTATTGTTGTTGTTGTTATATGCAGTCGAGTCGTTTGCAACTCATAGTGACCCTATGCACAACAGCCCTAAACCCTGCTCTATCCTGGGCCAACCGCACTGCCTCTGACACACCCATCCCGATCACCCCAGTCACCGAATCAATCCATCTCATAGAGGATCTTCCCCTCCTGGGCCGTCCCTCCACCCTCCCAAGCATGATGCCGCTCTCCAAGGACCCGTCCCTCCTGGCAACATGTCCAAAGTATGTCAGACGAAGCCCCAGAATCCTTGCCTCCAAGGAGTTGCTTGGTTTAATCCTCTCCAAGATGAATCTGTTTGTTTTCATGGCAGTCCATGATACATTCAGTACTCTTCTCCAGCGCCACAGGCCAAAGGTATCAACTCTCCTTCTGTCCTCCCTAGTCATTGTCCAACTCTCTGATGCATAACAAGCAATTGCAAAGACCATGGCCTGTATCAGGTGCACCTTAGTCTCCAGAGAGACAC
>NW_006400186.1:315133-317769 GCF_000299155.1 Elephantulus edwardii | reverse complement strand
ACTTCCTGGATCATTTAATATTCTGCCCAAAGCATCCTTGATTATAGCAACTCTAGGTTTGAATTTGTTCTTCAGTTCCTTGAGCTTATAGCAACCCTATATATGGCAGCTCTGAACCGTTCCCTGTCCTGAGCCAGTCTCACTAATTCCAGCACGCTGACCCTCTGCCCCAGATACTATATCAATCCATCTCATCCGGAGTGTTCCTCTACTGTGTTGTCTCTCCACTCTTCCAAGCATGGTGTCCTTCTCCAAGGACCGGTCTCTCCTGGCCATGTGCCCAAAGTAGATGAGATGAAACTTCACAATCATAGCTTCCAAGGAGAGACTTGGTTTCACCTTCTCCAAGAAAGACCAATTTGTTTTCTTGGCAGCCTATGGTATTTTTGAGATTCTTCTCCAGCACCACAACTCAACGGTATCTATTCTTCTTCTATCATCCTTAGTGATTGTTTGCCTCTCTGAAGAATAATAAGCAATTGAGAATACCATGGCCTAGATTAGGTGCACCTTTGTCTTTATATTGACATAGTTACTTTTCAGCACTCTGGAGAGGTCCCTGTTCAACGCAATCCCAATACAGATATAAAATTCCTTTTTCAAGGAGACCAAAAGGGAAATTGTTGAGTTTATTTGGAGAGGAAATAGACCCTGAATAAGCAAAGCACTTTTGAAAAACAAAATAAAGTTGGAAACATAGCACTTCCTGACCGTAAAACCTACTACACAATAGTAGTAACCAAAATAATATGGTACTGGTACAATAACAGACATATACACCAATGAAACAGAATTAAGAACCAGAAATGGACTCAGCTATCAATGGTCAACTGATATTCAACAAGGAAATAAAATCTATCAGATGGAGTAAGGGCAACCTCTTCAACAAATGGTGTTGACAAACTGGACGGGCAGAAAAAAATCCCAAAAGCTACAGACAAACACTGAAACAGTATCCACATCTCACACCACACACAAAAATCAACTCAAGGTGGATCAGAGACCTGAAACTAAAGCTCCAAATCATAAAATTTTGTCTCATCAGAGACAAACTAGATCAAACTTAGACGGCCTAGTCTATGGTGTAAAAAGACTGAGAAATAACAGCCATAAATGTTCAATCTGGAGAAAATAAAATTGATGAATGGGACCTCCTAAAGATTAAATCCCTGTTTGCATCAAAAACTTTTTGCAACAGGATAAAAGAAAACCTACTGACTGGGGGGGCTGGGGGGAACATTTGGCAATATCATTTTAGACAAGAGTCTCATATCAAAAGTTTACAGAATCTTACAGGGCCTCCAGAAGAAAAAAAATGATAAAACAATTACAAAATGAGCAAGAGACATGAAAAGACTGTTCACAGAAGAAGATATTTGGATGGCCAATAGACACATGAAGAAATGCTCAAAATCATTGGCAATAAGAGAGATGCAAATCAAAACCACAATGAGATATCATCTCACTCCAGTAGCAAACTTTGCAGTGGCAAAGTTTAACAAGACAGCAAGTAAGAAATGTTGGGGAGGATGTGGTTAGATAGGAACTCTTATACAATTTTTGTAGAATTGTAAAATGGCATAACTACTCTGGAAGGTAGTTTGGCACTTCCTCAAAAAGCTGAACATTATAAATTCCATATGACCCAGCTATTCCACTACTTGGAGAATATACTCCAAGAGAATGAGAACTGAGGCACAAATAGAGACTAGTACACCAGTGTTCATAGCAGTGTTACTCACTATTTCTAGGACATGGAAGCAGCCCAAATATACAACCACAATTGAATGGATTCAGAAACTCTGGTTCATTAACACAATGCATGTAGCAGCAATAATTTTGTAAATTACTACCTAACATAGGAGGGACTACTAACTCAGTCCCTTAAGGACAAATACAGTATAAGAACATTATTGTAGAGTGTGTATGAGGATCCAAGGGAGGGGAGGGTGTAAGCAGAGAAGTGAGGATAGGCACAGGTGGTGTAGGGGGTGTAAAATAGTACTAAAATATTAAATGTTACTAAGAATATTAAATATTACTAAAATATTATTAAAGGTTATCCAAAAATGACTAAAACAGTACATTGGCAAAGAACTGCTAGAAATTCAAACTGGATTTAGAAGAAACCATGGCACCAGGGTTATCATTGCCACTGTCAGATGGATCTTGACTGAAAGTAGAGAATACCAAGAGAATGTCTATTTGTGTTTTATTGACTATACAAAAGTATTTTACTGTGTTGATCATAACAAACATAGCTAACATTGAGGAAAATTGGAATTCCAGAGCACTTAATTGTACTAATATGAAATCTATACCTAGACCAAGAAGTTGTTCAAACAAAGCAAAGAACACTGCATGGTTTAAAATCAAGAAAGGCATTCATTGAGCTGTATCTTCACTCCATACCTGTCCAATCTATAAGCTGTACAAATCATTCAAGAAGTAGGTTTATCCCAGTTGGAAACAAAGGAGGACGCTTCAACGATTTAGATCCTCCAAGAAGAGCTGTGGATGAGCATTAACATCACTGGTAAGTATATTCGTTTTCTCCTGGACACAGAGCCTACTAATTGGTCCTAAAAGCCTTCTGAGGTCCCAACTCTTCTCACTATCTCTTAGTTGTTGGAATG
>NW_006400186.1:312122-314703 GCF_000299155.1 Elephantulus edwardii | reverse complement strand
TTCACCCTGAAACCCACAGCGTCCCTTTTCAGCAGGAAGTAGCTAAGAGAATATGCCTCCCCTTTTCCTTATGAATCAAGGTGAAGTTTCTCTCAGGGAGGAGTGATAGGGAATGACAAAGGACACACTGACAAAGGAGATTAATCGGAACTGGCTTTGACAAGCACTGTGGCAATTGGACAATTAAAACAGACTTTCGGAGGGGGGGGAAGAACAACAAACTGGGGAGGAGGGTAGAGAAAACAGTGCAATAATGAATGAATGAGAACCCAAAATCTCTGTAAATGTTCATTAAAACTAATAAAATTTAATAATAATTTAAAAAAAAACAAGGAAAAAGAAGAACCACAGTAAAAAAAAAAAGAAGTAGGTTTATATGAAGAAGGATGTGATAAGAAATCAAGGAAGATTCATCCACAACCTGCATTAAGAAGATGACACAACTTTGCTTGCTGAAAGTAAGCAGGACTTGAAACATTTGTTGCAGAAAATCGAAGACATATAGATTACATCTCAGCATGATAAAAACAAAGATAATCAACATTGGGCCAAAAGATAACTTCATGATAGATGGAGAGAAGATTGAAGTTGTCAATGATTTCATATTGCTTGGATCCACATGCAACATCATCTCTACCAGCAGTCAAAAAACCAAAAGAAGTATTGCATTTGGAAAGTCTGCTGTCAGCACCTCTTGAAAGTACTGAAGAGCAATGATGTCAACATACAGACTGAAGTGTGTCTGATTCAAATTATGATCTTTTCAATCACATACTGTACATCTGAAAGCTGAACAATGAAGAAGGAATATTGTTGCCTTTTACTTGTGATGTTAGAGAAGTGTGTGCTCTGTGTCCCATGGTCTGCCAAAAGAACAAATATGTATATCTTAGGGAAAGTAGAGCCAGAGTGTTCCTTGGAGGCAAAGATGGTGAAATTTTGTCTCACTTACTTTGAGAATGTGGCAAAGAAAGGCTATTCCTAGGAAAGGAAAGTGGAAGGTCAGCAAAAGAGAGGAAGGCCTTCAATAGGATGGATTGACACAGTGGCTGCAGCAGTGAAATCAAGTACATCAAAGACGATAAGGATGGCATAGGATTGGACACAGTTCAGATCTGCTGTTCCTAAGGTTGCTGTGTGGCATAGTTGACTTTGTAGCACCTAACACCAACAGTCTGTCCACCAGTGGGCACCACCATGCCGGGAAGGTATCATATACAATCAGTCTGTCCACCAGATGGTGCAACTCTTCTCTCTGGTCACTGCTCCCTTCCCTTTTCTCCTTTAGCAATCACGTGTTTAATCAGAAAGCCACACGAAGTGAGCTCCTTTTAAGACTGGTGTTACCCTTTAGTTTTACCCAGTTTCCCTTTTTGCTCTGTGGAGGCTGATCGAGCAGTTTTTTATTTTAGGAGAAGGGGCTGGCATTCCCCAGAATGACCTCTGAGAGGCTTGTCTTGTAGGTGTTGGAGCCCTAGTGGTCCTGTGATAGATAGGGGAGGTCTCCTCTTAGATGTCCCATCTCCTGATTCTAGCTTAAAGAATCTTCTGTAGGAGTTCACATCAGGCCAGTTATTACTGGTTTAGGAGACGTAATCACACTCCAAAAGGACTCCAAGGAGTTCTTCCTTATTGCTAGGAGAGCTCACCCACTCTTTACGTGTTGGCTATGGTGTAACTTCCACTCAAGATGCATGCTTCCTAGCCCACAACAAATTCAGTCGTCAGTTTTCAGTGACCAGGGAATTTTGTCTAGCTGGTCTCAGAGGCCTAACCTATGGAGTGCAAAGAGAAGTAAGTGGGGGCACTGGCTATGAAAGCAGCCTCCACCACAGAGCCTTCTGCAATAATTCATAGTCAGCTTGCAACTGACAATGACTGGGTGGGGGAAGTGATGCACACTCCAAAGGGGACCCCAAAGTCTGCTTCTTGATTTTAAAACAGAAACCTGGGGTCCTGTGTTTTTGTTCAGGCAAGGAATATGGCAGTTAGGGAGGCAAGCTCCTTTCTTGGGGCTACTAACCATGGTCACAACTACTGGCCACTCCTGTGGCTGGAAAGGGGAAAAGGACAGAGGGGCAGTCAATTCCCCACCATGTGTGACTTTCTGATCATTGCCTGTCTACGGTTCTCTGCAGTCCTATTGTGACTCCAATTCAGAGCTTCTCAAAGCTGAAAACAATGTCCTTGTGTTTGCTGTTATATTTGTTTGTGGATGATCAGAAGAAAGGTTTGTTTATGCCACCATGTTGACAGAACCTACCTATATTTTTTAGCATTCTCTGGATCTTTCTATTGAAGAATGGTACTTGGAAACATGATTTTAGCCCTAGACATCCTTGTTACTTCTGAGACACTGCTGTGGGTCCTCTCAGCAGACAGAATGAGGAAACAAAGATGTCCACACATCCATATTTTTTTCTGTATCTGTGCTTGCTGAAACTGAGGAGGACCTCATGCACTTGCTGCAGAGGGTCAAGGACTGCATCCTTCAATATGGACTGAGGCTCAGTGTCAAGAAGACAAAGATTCTCACCACTGGACCAATTGGTAGCATCAGGATGGATGGTGAAGAGATTGA
>NW_006400186.1:310663-312004 GCF_000299155.1 Elephantulus edwardii | reverse complement strand
TGTCTCTCTGGAGACTAAGGTGCACCTGATACAGGCCATGGTCTTTGCAATCACTTGTTATGCATCAGAGAGCTGGACAATGACTAGGGAGGATAGAAAGAGAATTGATGCCTTTGAGATGTGGTGCTGGAGAAGAGTATTGAATGTACCCTGGACTGCCAAGAAAACAAACAGATTCATCCTAGAGAGGGTTAAACCAGGCTACTCCTTGGACGCATTCTGGGGCTTCGTCTGACATACTTTGGACATGTTGTAAGGAGAGACAGGTCATTGGAGAGGGACATCATACTTGGTAGGGTGAAAACACAGCGCAGGAGGGGAAGAGCCTCTATGAGGTGGATTGATTCAGTGACTGGGGTAATCGGGATGGGTGTGTCAGTGGCAATGCAATTGGCACTGGATAGAGCATAGGGTCGCTATGAGTCGCAAATGACTTGACGGCACACCACAACAACAATATCTGTATTTCTTTCTGTATACACATACATGCACACACATATGTTGTATTGTTGTCATATGCTGTCAAGTCGGAACCTATTCAGAGCTGGCCTTTCAGCGTGTCTTCAGAGCTGTCAAATTGCATAGGAGGAGATTACCCTTCCCTCTCCCAGAAGCAGTAAGCAGATTCAAAGCACCTGCCTTTGAATTGGCAGTGCAACTCGTTACCTGCTAGGCCACCAGAGGCCAACATATATATGTCGTGTATATAACATACTATGTGTACTCATAACATATATGCACACAAATATATGATTGATAGAAATTTGGGTGTCACATTTACTTATTTGTTTAATCTTTGTGTTTATGATAGCTTCAGAAAGTTAAATTACAACTCTGTGAACAAATTTTCTGCCTAGAGTATAGTGTTTGTAAGCAGTAATTTTTTACTTATTCCTACAGAGTAAATGTCAGAAGAGACTCTGAAGATTGCACTGGAGCGTAGAGAAGCCAAAGCGCAAGGAAGAATTCAAGATACTAAAGAGCTGGAGAGAAGATTCCAAAAGGCAGCTCGGAATGACAAAGCAAAATATTACAATGAAATGTGTAAGGAGCTAGAGTAGGAAAATCAAAAGGGCCGAACTCGCTCAGCATTTCTTAAGGTCAAGGAACTGAAGAACAAATTCAAACCTAGAGTTGTTATAATCAAGGATGCTATGGGCAGAGTATTAAATGATCCAAGAAGTATTAAAAGAAGATGGAAGGAATATACTGAGTCATTGTATAGACAGGAATTGGCAGATACAGAAGAATTTAATGAAATAATATATGAGCAAGAGCCTATGGTGATGAAGGAAGAAGTTCAAGCTGCTTTGAAGGAAATAGCAAAAAATAAGGCCCCAG
>NW_006400186.1:300513-309541 GCF_000299155.1 Elephantulus edwardii | reverse complement strand
CTCCTTGGAGGCAAGGATTCTGGGGCTTCGTCTGACATACTTTGGACATGTTGCCAGGAGCGACGGGTCCTTGGAGAGCGGCATCATGCTTGGGAGGGTGGAGGGACAGCACAGGAGGGGAAGATCCTCTATGAGATGGATTGATTCGGTGACTGTGGTAATCGGGAAGGGTGTGTCATAGGCGGTGCTGTTGGATCAGGATAGAGCAGGGTTTAGGGCTGTTGTGCATAGGGTCGCTATGAGTCTCAAATGACTTGACGGCACATAACAACAACAGCAACAGAGTAAAACCAAAGCCTTTGCCCTCAAATCACTTTGGTTGATTCCCTTTCTCCATATCCAGTGAGTGTTATTGTGTTACTCAATTATAATACAGATAGACTCACTAGTTATTACAAAAATAGAGTAAAAATTCAGTTATGTTGTTGACCAGTTCAGTGGATTCTGTCTCCTACCCAGCCGTCATTGTTCGATAGCAAACAGAAGAGTTTCATCCTCCAGGCTTGCTGATGATGTTGCTTTGCAGTCAATCCCTTCTCATCAACCCTGGAAACCACTGGTTTTTATCACCTTGTACATATGTGTTTGCAAAGTGTTGTATAAATGAAATGATATAATTTGGTAGCTTTTGCTTCAGGCTTTGTATATTTAAGATTCATCTGTGTTACTAAGTGAATTAATAATTGGTCCCTTTTTTTGTTTGGTTTTGCTTCCTTTTATTTTATATAAGATTCGTATACATTGTTTTTCAGTCGTATACATTGTGCTTCACACATTTCATCAGTCACATTGTTTCACACAATCATTATGTACATTTTGTTTTATAAAATCAGTCACCCTTGATCAATGCCTACCATGAGCTCCTCTTTTCAGGTCCAAATTGAATCTTTCTCACTCCTTCACCCCTCCCAGCCCCACAACCAGCTGCCACTGAGCCCATCTATCCTAGTGATGCCTTTCCCCATTTTCTATAGTAGTCTACTGTATGGATCTACCACAGTTTATCTATTCACATGTCTGAGAACATCTGAGGGTCGTCTAGTTTTTGTTTATTAGGAGTAAAGCTGCTATAAATACTCACAGACGAGATTTTGCATATTCCTAACTTTTCATTCTACTTAGGTAAATAGCTAGCAGTGAATCCTGAGTGTCACGCTTCACTTTAATAAACTTCCCACCTTTTCTAAAGTGGTTGTGCTCATGTGCATTCCCGCCAGCAGTGTGTGAGAAACCCTGGTGCTCCCTCTCCACGTCATCATAAGCCATTGGGATAAGTGTGCAGTGTATCTCAGGGAGCCCTTAGGGGGCACATTCCTGTGGATAATTGTTAGCTGTTCTGCACTGCACTGATTTGCCAACTGTGATCTTCTTTTGCCCATTTTTAATTTGAGTTGTTTCCTATCACTGAAGTTTTAGAGTTCTTGATATATTTTCAATTCAAGTGTTGTCTTTTCATTTTCTTTAGAAGGGCAGAAGTTTGACATTTTGAGGAAAATGTATCTATCTTGCCTGTTAAGGATTTCACTTTTCCTAAATTCAAATAAAAAATATTTTCTCCTGGAAACTTCACAGTTTTATATTTTGTACCTACCACTCATTTGGCATCAAATGTTGTATATCGTATAAGGTATGGATCATAGTTCCTTGTTTATGTAGTTGTCCAATCACTCCAGCACCATTTGTTGAAAATAATACCATTTTTTTTTGAACTGTCTTTATACCTTTGTTAAAAACCAGTTGACCTTAAATGTGAATCTATTTCTGGACTCTGCTGATTACTCTAAAGTGTCTATTTGCCAATACCGGCCTACTTGATTATCGTAGCTCTAAATAAATCAGGGAGCATGCATTCTCCAACTTTGTTCTCTTTCAAAACTGTTTCCAGGCCCAGCTACTTACCTGCATACTGGAAAACTTTGCCTTTGTTACGACAACACCACCTGCCCTTGGGTGTGGAGCCTTGGGTGGTCATTGGTATTTGCCCTTATTCCTCTCAACTGTTGCAAACATTTCTACATGCTTTCTTGGCTTTTCCTCATGCACCACTAGTCTGTGCCAACAAAGTCCCTCAGATCTTAGGTGATAGAGGCCCAGCCTCCCTGTTACTCCCAACTGCACATCCCAGATGACCTCATCACCTTTAAGACTGATTGGATTAAGTGTTTCCTGGCACTGAGACCCTCAGATTCTTCTCTCTATCATCCACTTTGACCTCTACTTTGCCAGAGGACAGAAATAGGCTCAGAGTCAGACAGAACTGGAAACCTCAGTTTCTTGATGGATTAAGTGAGGTCATGATGTGCCTTTGTAGGGCTGCTGTGGCAATGTGGAGGGCTAAGGTGCAGGAATGTTGGAGACTCTACACAAACTGCTTCCCCACTATCTTCTAGTTGTCCCTTCTACTTGGCCAAGTCTCTGTAAGATCTGGGCTTTGAGAAGGCCACCCTTATCAGAGCCACATCAAGGTCATCACTCACAGACTGTGTATCCTGATTGTCCTTAACCTTGACCCCATCCTGTAGCAACTGCAACCCCCCATAAATTCATTGTCATAACATCAGCAAGCCTGACTGAAAGAATACACATGAGCACTGTTACTGCCGGCTGTTGTGCAAACAGAAGGCCTACCACATGACCTTTTGAGATTGGTGCCCATGTGACAGTGAGTGGGGAAAGCCTTGGCTCTAATAAGGTTCAGTGCTGTCGTGCGCGGGGATGCTGACCACTCCATGATCTGTAAATGCCAGCTTTCTCCTCCTATAATGACATCATGCTAGGAAATGCAGAGGGTCAGAGAGAGAGAAAGAGAGAGAGAGGAAGACCCTCAACAAGCTAGCTGGGTTTAGACAGCAGGAATTATAAGAATGGCACAGGGTCAGACACACATAGGGTCGCTGTAAGTGGAGGCCTGTTCCATAGCATCTAACCACACCAACACAATAAGCCATGAGTCCATTATCATTCATGGGTGCACAGCGTCAGCTCTGGGCCATGCATGGGAGCTGGATGCTGGGGGCCCAGAGGAGATAAACTCAGGGCTGCTCCACACATAGGGGTGTGTCCAGTGCAGATCTTGCCTGCCTGGGGAGGAGGACACTCAAGGTGGCTTTGAGTAATGTCCCTGGACAAATAACGATGGTTGCAGGCCTTGTTTAGAGAAGGGAGCACTGATTGGGCATGGTGTCGAGGTAGAGTAATAGGCTCTCCAAAGGAGAGTTACATGCTCACCCTCCTCACAAACCCCACAGTCAGGTTTAGACCAGTATGGTCACAGCTTCCTGTCTCCACCCTGCCTGGCAGCTCTGACTTCACGCTGCCCTCTATTCTTCCAAATGCCCCAAAGAAAAGCCTGGAAAAATAGGGATAGTGGCCTTATACACTTATTTATATTACTTTATGTGTCTGGCTTTTCTGGAAATTGAGGGATCTGGGAAAACTATCCCTGAGGTCAGAGTTATGTGTGATGAGCTTAGTGTAGCGTCTGGTGGGGAGGAAAGGGGAAGGTAACTTTTCAAGGCTCAGCCTCTCCCTCTAATGAATAACAAAACAATACTTAACCCAAAGGAACTGGGACCCAGTTTCCAAACTCAGTTCTCTGCAGCCAGCTTAGTGCTTTGACCTCATTCATTGACAGTTTGCATCATGCATGTTGTCATATTGGTGATACAACAGGGAAGAGCCTGGTAGTCTGGCAGGGACATCCACTAATCTCAATCCTGGGATGAAGAGAGGTTTCCCAGGGAAGTTCACTGGAGAATTCAACAAGATGCCTCCAGAGGAGGGAACATTTCATCAGAGACCTGGAGAGTGGACAGGTGTAAGCTGGCTGGTGTCAGGATGACATAGAAAGGTCATTCCACCAGAGTGCTTCTGGCTCAGGGTTTCTCATGAGGCTCCACTTAAGATGCCAGAGGCTGTTGTCCTTGATAATGTGAGTATTGTCTTGAACCCAGGATGGTGCACTCAGACAGCAGCCAGGAAGCCAGACACAGGCTCTCCTCAACTTTCTTTCTGATTTGGAGGGTTATTTCAACAAACAGATGCTGCCCTGGATGTGCTCCCAGGTTGTGCCAAGAATCTGGAGAACAAATACTTGGCCAACTGACTGGAAGAGATCCATATTTATTCCCATTCCAAGAATAGGCGATCTGACAGAGTATGGAAATTATTGAATAGTGTCACTGATACTACACATAAGTAAGATTCTGCTGAACATTATCCAAAAGCAACTGGAACATTACATCGACAGAGAACTACCAAAAATATAAGCTCGGTTTAGAAGAGGTCACAGTACTAGAGACATTATCGTCAATGTCAGATGGATATTGGCAGAAAGCAAAGAATACCAGAGAAATGTCTATCTTTGTTTCATTGACTATGCAAAGGCATGTGACTGTGTGGATCACAACAAATTGTGGATAACCTTGAGAAGAATGGGAAACCCAGAACACTTGATTATGCAAAACCTATACTTGGACCAGGAAGCAGTCCTGAAAACAGAACAGGGAAACACTGAATGGTTCAATATCAGGAAGGGAGTGCATTAGGGATGTGTCCTGACATCATACCTTTTCAATCTATATGAAGAACAGATCTATCAGAAGACGGGGCTCTCTGAGGAGGAATGTGGCATCAGGATGGGATGGAGGAAGACTCATCAACAATCTGTGTTATGTTTGCTGAAACTGAGGAGGATCTGAGGCACTTACTGCAGAAAATCAAGGACTATAGTTTTCAATATGGATTGAAGCTCAACATCAAGAAGACAAAGATTCTCACTACTAAGCCAATTGGCAGCACCATTATAGATGGAAAGGAAACTGAGGTTGTTAACAATTATAGCTTGCTCAGCTCCACAACCAACCTTCTTGATCCCAGCTGTCAGGAAATCGAAAGACTAATTGCACTGGGGAAATCTGCTGTCAGAGATCTCTCCAGAATACTGAGTAACAACACTGTCAGTCTAGAGATTAAGGTGTGCCTACTCCAAGCCATGTCCTTTGCAATTACATGCTGTGCATCAGAGAGCTGGACAATGACTAAGGATGACAGAAGAAATAGTATCTTTGAGTTGTGTTGCCGGAGAATAGTATTGAACCATAGACTTCCAAGAGAATAAACAGGTCTGTCCTAGATAGAATGAAACCAAGTTTCTCCTTGGAGGTTAGGAATTTTGAAGCTTCATCTTACATACTTTGGGCATGTGGAGAGGAGAGACCAGTCCTTGGAGGAGGACGTCATGCTCGGAAGGGTAGAGGGACAACGCAGGAGAGGAAGATCCTGGATGGACTGAATTGATACAGTAACTGAGGTAATGGGGGTAGATGTGTTGGAGTCAGTGAGACTGGCTCAGGACAGGGCAGGTTTCAGAGCTGTTGTTCATAGAGTCACTATAACTAGTTGGTGACTCAATGGCACAAAGCAACAACAACAAAAAGATAACCATCCATAGAGGGGGAAAGAAGTGCAATTACTGCAAAGTCATGCATTTTATAAAGGGAGACACTTAAAGATCGAATGTGGGATATATAGCCAAATTCAAAATGGACAAGGAGTGACCACAGATCGTTGACAATTGGTCATTAGCAAAGTAGAACAGCCCTAGGTTCATTCCACAGACTAAGGGGGCCTGAGGCTGCCCTTGGCACCCCACGTTTTAGGGGTCACCTAGGCCTCAGCAGAGCACCTGCATCTGTCCGTACTTACACTTGATGCCCAAGAAGGGTCCTTGTCTGACCCTTATGCTAATCCATGGTTTACCGTTTTCACACTAAGTGCAGCATCCACAGGGTCCCGGAGCAGCCAAGAGCCCTGCTGCCTGGGCCCAGACCAGAGTCGGAGGCTTCCTCCTTGGGCTCCACCTCTCCACTGGCTGCAGAATTATTAGAATTATGGAGTCTGGAGTATCCATCAGCACACACCTCCTGTGTCCCGTGTCCTGTGTCCTTCCTCAGATCAGAGCCGTTCCACCCTCATTCAACCATAGCAGCACCACCCTCGTTCAACCTGTTACACAGCAGAGGACTGAGAACTTTCTCCTGACTACAAACTTCCCTAAGTTACAATATTCACTATGATTGAGGTAAGTATTGTTAACACCTTCCTATAGAAAAAACTCATCACTGTCAGGTCAGCAAGTCAGAGCCGACTCATCACTGACTCTTGAGGGGGTTTAGAGGCTGTAAATCGCACAGAAGGAAACTGGCCATCTTTCTCCCCAAAAGCCCAAAAGTTCACCTTTGGGTGAAGTGTACAACTCCTGAGGACAACATCATCACAGTTGCTTAATTTTACAGATAAAGAAACTAATATTTTGTAAATATTAGCTGTCAAAAAGTGCTGCTGTGAAACACAACCACACAGAAAGAACTACAAAAGAAGAGGTTTTCTCAATCTAGCTTCTTGAGCTGTCATGAACCACTTGTGACAAGAACTGGAGCCCTGGAGCACTCTGCCCAGCAGTGTGTCCTAGCAAGAGGGAAATGCAAGTGTCTTGTGTCCAAATCTGCCATGGTGAGCAAGTGAGGCTTGGAAACGGAGGGCTGAGTGAAACACCATAAAGGGCCCTCATGCACCTTCTCTTTCAGGACCTCTTCTGAGGTGTCTTCAAAAGATCCTTGCTGCTCCTGCCTCTATGTCATCCCTCTGGATAAGAAGGGCAGGCAGACAAAGAGGCCAGGGAGACCTGGAGGGCCACTATGCCCAGCATGTGTTTGAATGGCCACTTCACAGTGTAGGGTAGCTCTGCCCTCACTCCAGAACCCACATATACAAGATGTTAAGTGGAACCCAGTCCTTCCCACTCACAGCAGAGCCCACATGTCCCTATCAAACACTCCGCACCACCTCCTGGCTCAGGGAAAAGCACTGGTGGGGAAGTATCCACCTCACCCAACTGACAGCTCCATCAGCTGACCTGTGAGCCAAGGCCACAGAACTGTAATGAGCAGAGCCGACTGAGATGGTAACAAGTCTTACCATTACCAAGGGCAGTGGATCCCAGAAGGGAGGCAAAGCCTTCCACAGGAGTGAGAACTACATGCTCTCAAAGCCTCCCAAGTCTACCAAAACAATTCATTGTTATTTTTATGTACCGTCGAGTAGAGTACAACCCACAGCAATCCTATGAACAGCATATCTGAACCCTGTCCTCTCCTAGAGTTGAGCACGTGACCCAGCGGCCTCCACGGCCCTCCTTGCCCTGCCCCCATGGATGTCCTTGGCCATCTGCCTTGCTGAGAGTTCTCTGCCTTTCCCCATTGTCTCATTTTATATGGCCATATTCCTCAGGTAGTCCTCTCTGTCCAGAAATAATAAGGATCAGATATTCACACATCTCCACCCTGTGAGACACACATGGGCCATGTGAGACACTATGGGTCTTTGGGCCCATAGTAGATATTCTAGAAATATTCTTGGCTTGAGTTGAAATCTAGCTCGTATTTTCCTGCCATCTCCTGGTACATACATACACTATAGGCTCAAGTAGGCAGGCGTGTGCAGTGGGAGTGAGCTGGGGCTTCTGGCTGAACATTCTCAACAGACAGGTGCAGAGGAACTTGCAAACAGTGTCCTCAGCAGGCCAGGAGGTTCCAGATGAGGCTGGGTCTCAGTGATGCTGGAATAGAGGTCACTTCATACCCAGGAACAGAATAGGAAACCCTATTATGTGCAATTCCACTGCTCTCTCATTCTGGCTATTTTCATAGGGTTTTCCTTTGAACTGCCTTGTTGGAAAAGAGCACTGAATATCCCACGGACTGTTAAAATAACAAACAGGTATGCCTTGGGTCAGATACAGTCAGAATGCGTCCTGGAGACAAAGATGATGAGGTAGCAGATCAAAGAAAGAGAGTAAGACCCTCAACAGATAAAATTGACACAGTGACTGTAGCAATGGATGGATTGACACAGTGACAGCTGCAATGAGATGATGGGGATGGCACAGGATATGAAGAGTTCAGATCTGTTGTTCATTAGGGTCACTATGAGTCATACGAGGAGGGGCTATTCCTGGGAGAAGAACATGATGCTTGGAAGGATGGAGTTTCTGTGAAGGAGAAGATCAGCGACCGGGTCAATTGGTGAAGTGACTTCTGCAATGGACTCTTGTGTGTCAGGAAGTGTGAGGATGGTACTGGATAGCACAGGGTTCAGGTATTTTGTTTTAGGGTCACTGTAAGTCAAACTTGACTCTATGGCGCCTTACCTAAAAACAACTTGTTTTGGTAGATCTGGGCAGTTTTGAGAACGTATAGCCCCCAATCCTGGAAGGCCTTCCCTTCATCCCATGCTCCACTGTCTTTTGTAATATTTATGACAATTATTAAAAACTGATATGAAAAATACATTGAAGAGAATTGCTAGAAATTCAAGGTGAATTCAGAAGAAACCGTGAATGAGAGATATCATTGCTGATGTCAGATGGATTGTGACTGAAAGCAGAGAATACCAGAAAGATGTTTACTTGTGGTTTGTTTTTTTAATTTATTCTTAATTTCAGTAAAAATTTACCAAGACTGGATTTCCATTCATTCATTGTTGCACTTTTCTTCCCTCCCAACCGTTCCCCCTCGTACACTACCCTCTTGTAAAAGTAAAACAAAAATTCTTTCATTGTTTTACAAACCCTCCCCCAGGTCCACTCCACCATGTAGCCTTTGCTCTACACACCTGTCATGACAAAAATACCTAATAACATATCCCTTTCAAACAGTTTTCTCCCTCATCTGTTTCAACGTAGTATACATTATTTAACCCATCTTTCTCAGTCTCCTCCCAACCCCGAGGTCAGCCCTGTTTTACAACAGAGGCACCATGCAGTATTTGTTCTTTTGTGACTGAGATACTTCACTCAGCATAATGTCCTCCAGGGTCACCCATTTTGAATAATATTGCATGAGTTCCTTATTTTTCACTGCAGCATAGTATTCCATGGTGTGAATATACCACAGCTTCTCTACCCATTCGTTTGTTGATTGGGCACTTAGGTTGTTGCCAGCTCCTTGCTATAGTGAACAAAGCTGCA
>NW_006400186.1:290051-299208 GCF_000299155.1 Elephantulus edwardii | reverse complement strand
ATGGGTGTGCATATATCTGCTTGGATGTCAGCTATGGTCTCTTCAGGGTATATTCCCAGTAGTGGAATTGCTGGGTCAAATGGTATCTCTATTTGCAACTCTCTGAGAAAGCGCCATACTGCTTTCCACAGGGGTTGCACCACTTTACACTCCCACCAACAGTGAATCAGGGCTCCAGTTTCTCCACAACCTCGCCAGCATTTGTTGCTTGTTGTTCTGTTAAATTTTGCTATTTTGACTGGGGTGAGATGATATCTCATAGTTGTTTTAATTTGCATCTCTCTTAAGGCTAGGGATTTTGAGCATTTCTTCATGAAAATAATTTTAGAAGCCGGACTGTATGATGATAAATATGACATCAGAATTGGAGGCAGACCCATTAACAATCTGGGTTATGGAGATGGCACCATCTCTCTTGCAGAAAGTGAAGAAGACTTGTCATTTCCTACAGAAGATCATAGACTACAGTTGTCATTGCATCTTGGTATTGCTGTTGCCATGTGCTGTTGAGTCACCTGCGACTCATAGAGACCCTATGTACAACAGCCCTAAACCCTGATCTATCCTGTGCCAGTCTCACTGTCTCTGACACACCTTCCCCCATTACCCCAGTCATTGAATCAATCCACCTCATAGAGAGCCTTCCTCTTCTGTGCTGTCCCTCCATCCCTCTCCAAGGACTGATCCCTCCTTGCAACATGTCCAAAGTAAGTCAGACGAAGCTTCAGAATACTTGCCTCCAAGGAGCAGCCTGCTTTAACCCTCTCTAGGACAAACATGTTTGATCTTTTAGCAGTCCATGGTATATTCAATATTCTTCTCCAACACCACAGCTCAAAGGCATCAATTCTCCTTAAGAAAATAATAATCCACGTATCTGAACCAATAGGAAACATCATTATATGGAGAAAAGATTGAAATTGTCAAGGATTTAATTTCACTTTGATCCACTACCAATACCTATGGTAGCAGCAGTCAAGAAACCAAAAGAAGTACTGCATTTGGGAAATCTGTTGCCAAGGACCATTCCAAATTCTAAAGAGCAAGGATATTGGTTTAAAGACCAAAGTGCACCTGAGTAAGCCATTGTATTTTCAGTCGCTTCCTGTGTATCTGAAAGTTGAACAATGAATAAGAAAAATCAATAATTTTTAATTGAGGCATTGATGAATATGAATGGACTACCAAAAGAATAAAGACATTAATCTTGAAGAAAGTTCAACCAAAGTGCTCCTTAGAGGAATGGATGGTGAAATTTTATCTCATTTACTTTGGATCTACATTCAGGAGGAACTAGTCTCTGGAGAGAGACATCATACTGAGAAAAGTAGATAGGAAGTCAGTGAGAGAGAGGAAGGCCCTCAATGAGGCCCGCTGACACAGTGACATAAACAGGACATGAACATGACAGTGATCAGGAGAAAGGCAGCACAGGGCAAGGCTCAGAGCTGCTGTTCATAGGACCTGTGCCAGTTAGAGTCAACTCAATGGCACCAAGCAATCATAACAACACTTAGTATATTTTTGCTTCTATATCCTCTCCAGATTTCTTCCAATAATTACACATTATTCTGCTAAGCAGTCAAAGAGCACAAATGTTTCATTTAAAGCAATGGTTGGGCCTTTCTGAGAATGTGGGTTAATGTGGTTCAAGGCTGGGGCCTGACATCCAGGAACCTCCAGCCATGGAAACAGAACCCTTTCTTTGCTCTATCTCTGGGGATAAGGGTTTCTTTGTGTTGTGCATTTTTTTAAAGTTTTATTTTTTTAATTTTTTAAGAGAGAGACAGAGAGACAGAGAGAGAGAGAGAGAGAGTGTGTGTGTGTGTGTGTGTGTGTGTGTGTGTGTGTGTGTGTGTGTACCATTGAGTCAGATCCTATTGGTACAGGAAGAGATTGTCCCTCCTCTAGCAGAGCATCTGGTGGATTCGAATCATGCACCTTCAGGTTTGCAGTGCAGCTTCTTGCCGCTATGCCACCAGAGCTCCCTGGGATGAAGGTTTCTTGAAGGGGATGATATTCATATCTTTGAAATGTCCCAAGCATGGAGACTGAAGGAAAGAAGACAGACAGGGAAATGCCTGTGTTGTTTGTCATGATAACCAGAGTTGCATCTAGCCAGCAATTTCCATCGCTTAATTCCTGCCTGTTTACTGGCCCAGGGAACTCTGACACCAAGCCAAGCCTGGCACTGCCTGACTGACACCAGCCAGGGGTTTAGATGTGCATGGCCCCAAGGGAGTGACCAGAGCATGCAGAGCAGAAGGGAGGCTGTGAGGACAAGAACAGTGAGAAGAAAGGAAGGGCAGGGGCCCCAGGGCCTTCACAACCTGACCCTAATCTGCTCTTCCAGTCTCCTCTGCAGGCTTGGGCAGCCCTGCTTGCTCGCCTGGACAACACTCTTCTCTCCCAGGTCCCTCTCCCTCCTCCTGCTAGCTACAGTCACACTCACCCTTGAAGCCAGTGGTCCTGGAGGCTGGCCTTCTCAGGCATCTGTGGCTCTAGTGCTTGGTAAGACACAGGTGTGTCCCTCACTGAAAAGCAAGAGTGATGGCGATAGTAGTATTAGCGGTGAGCGTGGTAGTAGTAGTAGTAGTAGTAGAAGTGGTTGGCAAAAGTGGTAGTAATTGTTGTTGTAATAATCATAATCATTATTTTTTTTAATTTTCAAGCATTGTCAGTGACTTAAGATCTTCTCTAAGGTCTTCCAAGACGGCTTGTAAAGGCCCTACTAGAGGGTAGTCTTGCTTTGTGGGTTCCTGCACGAGGAAGTATACCCCCAGGGTATGGAGAAGGTCTGGCTCGCCTTTGGGAAAAGCTAGGTGCCACACAAGGAGAGGACTCCCACCAACAGCCAGCACCAACTAGTCAGCCTTGTAGGTGAGCTAGACTGGAAGGCAACCTTCCAGACCTGGGCAGTGGACAGTTCCAGTCAACACCCTGATTGAACCTCCTCAAAGACCCCATCCAGGACCACACACATAAACTATTCCCAAATTTCTAACCCATAAAACTGTGAGAGATAGCGAAAAGCTATTGCTGCTTTCAGATACCAAGTTTAGGAGTCATTTGTCACAGGCACAGGAAACAAATCCATATATCCACATATGCCTGTCCCTGTGTCCTCCCCATAATCATCCAGTCCTAAGGTCTCAGTCATCACAGAGCCTGCCTCTTCTTTGCTCTCTCATTTTTATCCCCTGGTCTTGCTTCCTCCTGCCTGGGAGCAACCACTTCCTCTTTCTGAGCTCATACTGCTGGACAGAAAGCTTCACCCAGAGTATGGCTGCTTATGGAATAGTAGCAACACTAGAAAAAATGGGTGTGTTGTCCCTACTTTATAGATGGGGAAGCTCAGTCATGTGTGAGTTCCCTCAGCTGGTTAATTAGGGAAACAAATTCTGTTCCAGATCTGCCCTGAGCCATGCTTTTTCCTCAGCATGGCACTGCAACGCCTCAGTTTGCCACCTCTCCACGATGCCTGCTCTGCCAGTCTTTGGCTCCTTGGAGTCATCTTTCATGTTGCTGACAAGTGGCTCTGCCCAAAACACAGCTCTAGCCATACCCACTGCCTAGTTCAAAAGCTGCCAAGAGCTCCCCACCTCCACTCCCGAAAGCCCCATCCAACCGTGCTTTAAAGCTCAGCCCAGCTGTCCTCTTGGTAAGGTGCTGGTTGCACACTCAGAATTCTTCTCCTCTGGACACACGTGCCTGCCCCTGGGCTTACAGATGGTGGTGTACTCACTCAATCCCTGCTGAGAGGATACCACCCAAGTGCCACCTGATGCTCCCAGACCCATTGGAGAGGTGTGTGTATATGTAGACGTTACAGTGTAATTACTGACTGAGTTTATGAGTGAATATGCACAGAAATCAGCTCTTCAGTGGATAATTCTCCCAAGTGGCTAAGTCATGAATGAATAATTGGCTAAGGGGGGTATTTCCAAGATGCCCCAATACTGTATATATACAAAACAATTTTGCCAGGACAAAAATATGGTTTTGCCTATGTAATCAGAAATGTTATTAAAAATATTTAGCAGACAGTTTTCCATCATGAGATGGACTAGGAAGAAAGGTCTAGTGATGTCCTCCAGACATTCAGCCACTTAGAGAGCCTGATCCATATCAGCCCTTGAAATGGTGCAAGACCGGGCAACGCTGTTCCATTGTGCCTGCAGCCACCCTGAGCCAAAGAACTAACTGCATCAGCGCACCAGATGGGCACCATGCCCACGGCTGAGGGGGGCAGCATGCCCCAGCGGGCTCTTTAGTGCTGGATCTTAGAGCATTTGGTATGTCCTTGAGAAATGACCGAAATGAGTGAAATGCGTAGGTGCACATATTTCACACCTTCACAGAAGCATCTGCATGAGGCTGCACCCGGACGCTCTTGCTGTTACAGCGGGCACAGCGCCTGGCCAGGCCTACGTTTCCATGTCCCAGTGAAATCACTGCGTTCAGCATTCACGCACTTGTCTAAAGCCATCAATGAGTGATGGACCTGAACCAGGCCTACCGCAGCGCAGAAAGCTCTCTGCCTCTTCATCCCAAGAGTCCAGTGTCTGTACCCCAGTGTCCACGTAAATGATGGCACACAGCTTGCCGTGGTGCTGGGCTAGGAGTGAGAATCAAGGACAATAATGTGTCCAGAATATCTCAGTGCCCATCAGTTTCTTCTCCCTGCAGTGGCCCTCCACCACTTTCCAACCCCAGTTCCTTCTCTATGGGAGGAAACTGCCCTTGTCCCTAGCAGCAGCAGGGACGTTTGAACGGCCAGCCTTTCGGCTAGTAGCCTGAGTGCTAGGCCCCCACCACTAGGCTCCTGGCATAGCGCATCTTTGCCACCATGTTGCCGCTCCAACTCCTCCGTGCTGGGAGGAGAAGCAGCACACAGGTGCTGGGATGCAAGGGGGTGGGTGGGGCTCACCCCTGCCCCCAGCCTCTGTCATCTTTCAAGCTCTCCAAGCTCTTCTGAAGGCAGAATAATTTCTTCTTCGTTTTCACTTTTAATCACAAAATAATTTTAGTGCCCAGAAGCCTCTCTCTGGGAGGAACATTTGTGCGGGATGATATCAGCCTAATTAAGTGCTACAGGCTCAGGGGCTTAATTTTCCCCCCAAATCCCTACGATCCCTGCCAACCAGTGCTGGCCGCCTGGCCGGGCCAGCTACCTGCACATGCGGCTTCTGGAGCCTTCCAGCGAGCCCCCCTGTCCCCCCGCGCCTTGATTGATAACTTGATTAGGTGCCAGGAGGCCGGACCAGGTGTTGCTGTGCGCACAGGCCCCGCGCTCAGAGCGGTGGCAGCGTGAAAGGCGAGGCATGTTCACGGCAGCAATGCGCCTTTGTTTGCCTTGGCAGCGCTGCTGCCTCCCTGGGGCCGGCCCCATAAAGGGTTTCTGTTCGGGCTGGAGGACTCATTGTCGAAAAATTGTCCCTCGAAAAATTAGCATGGTACAGTGGAGAAAGTTGAAGACCAGGCAAATGACAGCTGCTGGCCCTTGACAAGGGCCAGAGAGCAGGGATTTGTGGGGTGCTGCCCCCCCCCAGGACATTGTGCTACATGCCTGAAGTGAGCCCCGGGTGACCTCAAGATTGGCCGAAGTCAGGAATGCAAGGGTCAGGCAGGCACCATAATGGTCGGTAGCTCTTCTCCCCTGAGAGTGGTGGCATCTCAGGGAGCCATGTCCAGCTCAGAGGGCCAGCTGGCTTGAGGAGGGGAGGTGGGGGCGAGGAGGAGGGGAGAGAGAGCAGCCTAAAGGTTACGTGGTTAATTGAACATCAACAGCCACAGATACGATTATGTCCCTTTGTGTCTTTCTCCCAGTGTGTTGATAGAAAAGTAACTAGATTAAAAGCACTGGAAGCCTGAGCTGGAGGGAACAGGCAGCAGGGGGAGAGGCCTGCTGAATGCCCATGCTGGGCCCCTGCTGTCCCAGTGAGGAGGGAAAACAGTCAATTAGAGAGGAGAGAAAGCTGGAGTAGGCTGTGGTTTGGCATTTGCATAAAGGCTGAGACCCAAGGCTGCCACCCCAAGTGAGAGGGGCAGGGTTCCTTAGGGGAGCTTTGGGGTGTCATGGAGAGCAGACACTTGGTAACTGTTGAAAGTCTCAAGTCAATAGCCTGTGTGAATGGACTGTATGTGAGATGGTATATATGTGGAGCACACAAGCGACACCTGTGCAGGTGTGTGTACATTGTTTCCACTGGCCACAACAAGGAAGGTAAGGACAGGCTTCTACGTCCACTTTCCAGCAGGCTGCACCTATGTGGCTGTGCTGGCCTAGATTTCCCTGATGTGACCTCTAGTCAGGTTCCAAGGAGATAGCCACCAGGTGTCTGTTCTAGGATCAGGAGGATGAAGGTGAAGGACTAGCTAGGATGAAGGTGTGGTCTCAGGGCCCAGACCTCAAGCCTTGAACTCAGCTCACTTCCCTGCTGTCCAGAAAACTTTCTTCATCTGTCTCACCCACATTTCTACCAAGCCATCCCAATCTCCCAGCCCCTCTTCTCTGACTTTAGACTTGAAAAGCAAACATGAAATCAAATCTGGGGACAAATGCCAGCTCCAGCTTTGTCGCCTCTGGGAGCCACAGTTCTGCCACCAGGAGAAAGTCATTACTATTGAGTCAGAACTCACAGGTGACCCTCCAGCAAGTTTCCAAGTGTGTCAATCACATAGGAGGAAATTACTCATCTTTCTCTCATGGAACAACTACCAGAGAGGGACAAATTTGAGATTAGCAATGCAACTTCCTACAGATACTGCTCTCCCAAAGAGATGCAGTGAGGGATCTTCTCTGGGGAAACCAATCATCTTACAAGGAAGAAGAAGAGGAAGAGGAGGGGAAAAGGGAGGTGGGAAGGGAGGGGAAGTGTGAAGGGGAGGGAGGAGGAAGAGGAAGAAGAAGATGATGGAGACAACAATGGCTTGTGGGGATCCCCTAGTGAAAAAGGGAGTATGTGCCATCATCACCTTACAGTGAAAATGAGATTTTATATAAAGAATAGCATCTTTTCACTATGTGAGATTAGCAAGTTTCACTCTACAGTTAAGGAAATCAGAGACCAAAACAAACCAAAAGCTCAAATGAGAGATAAATTCAAGGAGCAAAAGAAAACTTTATACAACATCATCATTCACATTGCTATGTGAATTGCTATTATTATATTGTTGTTATTATGACCCATCTAGTTGCCTTAGATTCATAATTCTGAACCTGCCCTATCCTAAGCCAATCTCACTGACTCCCACACACCTAATTCCATTTCTCCAGTCACTGTGTCAATCCATTTCATCCTGGGTCTTCTTCTCTTGTGCTGTCCCTCCACTCTTCCAAGGGCTGGTTCCTCCTGGCCATGTGCCCAAAGTATATGAAATGAAGCTTCAAAATCTTTGTCTCTAAGGAGCAGCCTGGTTTCACCCTCACCAAGACAGACCTGTTTGTTCTCTTTTTGGTACATGGTATGTTCAATATTCTTCTCCAGCACAACTCAAAGACATCAATTCTTCTGTTATCCCTAATCATTAGACAGCTATCTAATGCATAGCAAGCAATTGCAAAGATCATGGCCTGAATAAGGTGCAATGAAGTCTCTAGACTGACATCATTGCTCTTCAACCCTTTAGACAGGTCCCTGACAGCAGACTTCCCCAATGTAATTTGTCTTTTTATTTCCTGAATGCTGATTCCAAGAGTATTGTTGATTGTGGATCCAAGCAAGTTGATATTGTTTAAAACCTCAATCTCTTCTCCATCATGGTGCTGTCAATTGGCCAAGCAATGATAATCTTTGTCTTCTTGATGTTGAGGTTTAATCCATGTTCCAGACTATAGTCCTTGACATTCTGCTTCAAAGTCGAGCTCCCAAATGATCTGCTCCACATGTAGATTGAAAAGGTATGTCAATGGGGTGCACCCCTGACACACTCCTTTCCTGATTTTGAGCCATGCAGTGTTCCTTGCTCTGTTCAGAGGACTGATTGCTGGTCCAAGTATAGGTTTTGCCTAGCACAATCAAGTGTTCTCAGATTTCCATTCTTCTCAAGGTTAGCCACAATTTGTTGTGATCCACACAGTCAAAAATGCCTTTTCACAGTCAATGAAACATAGATAAACACTCCTTTGGTACTCTTTGCTTTCAGCCAAGATCCATCTGGCATTGGCAATAATATCTCTAGTGCCACAACCTCTTCTATACTCACTCAGCCTGTATTGCTAGTGGTTCTCTGTTGATGTACTCTTCCTGTCATTTTTTAATAAACTTCAGTAGAATTTTGCTTACTTGTGATATCATATTTTGTTCATGCTACAAGAATAGGAGCTTCAGAAAGGAACAGTTATAGGAAAAAAATGAATTCTTGAAAATTAAAATATAACAGAAGAAATATTAACATTAAATAGAAATATTAAAGAAGAAAAAGAAATTTAGAAAGTAAGGTAAAAATGATTAAAAAAGAGAGAAAAAGAAAACTAAGAGATTGAACTAGGAAGTTAGTGGTGACAGAAAACTATAAACAGAATAAAATTATTAAAGAATACAATAATATATCCCAGAATTTATAGATGTGGGTTTTTAGATTAAAAGATCCCTTCATGAATCATGAAAAAAAATAAATTCATAGCAGGGCACAAAATTAAAATTATTCATGCCAGTGAAAGGTTTATCTCCAGAGATTAAGCTTTTTAAGACCAAATTATTCTCTGCTTTGAGTTTCTTTTGAAACCATATTTTTTTAAATTTAGGTTGTTTATTTTTCAATTCAATGAACATCTACAGAGATTTTGGGATGCCATTCATTCATTGTTGCATATGTTTTCATCATAGAAAACACTTTAAATGAAATGAGAATAATTTTGAAGTGTCACAGTCTTCGCAAATACTTGCTATGTATGCATCAGAGAGCTGGACAGTGACTAAGAATGATAGAAGTTGTTGACTGATTTGTGGTACTGGAGAAGAGTGTTGAACAAAAGGTGGACTGACAGGAAAACAAGAAGTTCTTTCCTGAAGAGGATGAAATCAAGCTGCTCGTTGTTGTTGTTGTTGTTGTCGTTGTTATGTGCTGTCGAGTCGTTTGTGACTCATAGCGAGCCTATGTACAACAGCCCTAAACCCTGCTCTATCCTGTGCCAATCACATTGCCTCTGACA
>NW_006400186.1:289165-289951 GCF_000299155.1 Elephantulus edwardii | reverse complement strand
TTGTGACTGAGATACTTCACTCAGCATAATGTCCTCCAGGGTCACCCATTTTGAATAATATTGCATGAGTTCCTTGTTTTTCAATGCAGCATAGTGTTCCATTGTGTGAATACACCACAGCTTCTCTATCCATTCGTTTGTTGATGGGCACTTAGGTTGTTTCCAACTCCTTGCTATGGTGAAAAAAGACGCGATAAACATGGGTGTGCATATATCTGCCTGGATGTCATTTATGGTCTCTTTGGGATATATTCCCAGTAATGGAATTGCTGGGTTAAATGGTATCTCTATTTGCAACTTTTTGAGAAAGTGTTTACTTGTGTTTTAATGACTATGCAAGGACATTAGTTTGTGTGGATTGTAAGACATTTTGGATAACACTGAGAAGAATGGGAATCCAAAAACATTTAATCATGCACATGCCAAACCTACACATAGACCAAGAAGCAGCTGTCTGAACAGAACAAATGAACATGTCATGCTTTAAAATCAGGAAAGATGTGCATCAGAGTTGTGTATTTTCTCCACACCTATTTAATCTGCATGCTGAAAATAATTTTTTTTAAAATTATAATTATATTTTATTAATTTTCATAAACATTCACAGAGATTTTGGGCCTCCACTCATTCATTGTTGCACCACTCTCTCCACCCTCCTCCCAGTTTGTTCTTGTCCAAATGCCACAGTGCTTGTCAAAGCCAGTTCTGATCAATCTCCTCTGTCAGTGTATCCCTTGCCATTCCCCATCACTCCTCCCTGAGAGAGACTTCACCCTGAGTCATAAG
>NW_006400186.1:283156-289065 GCF_000299155.1 Elephantulus edwardii | reverse complement strand
AATCAATGATATTGTTCTGTAGTTTCTACACTCAGTTGGGTCGCCCTTTTTTGGGATGGGAACAAATATAGACCTCTTCCAGTCAGTTGGCCAAGTGGTTGTTCTCCAGATTTCTTGGCACAACTTGGTAAGCACATCCACAGCAGCATCTGTTAACTGAAATATGTCAATTGGTATACCATCTATTCCAGTGGCCTTATGTTTTGCTATTTCCTTCAAAGCAGCTTTAACTTCTGCCTTCATCACTATAGGCTATGGCTCAAATGCTATTTCATTAAATTCTTCTGTACCCTAGATACAAGAATTTTGAAGCTCCATCTCACATACTTTGGTCACATGGCCAGGAGGAACCAATCCCTGGAAAGGACATTATGCTTGGAACGGTGCAGGATCAGGACAGGAGAGGAAGACCCCAGATGAGACAGATTGGCCCAGTGAGCAAAGAAATGGAATTAGGTCTGTAAGAGATGATGAGATATGTTCAGGATAAGGGCAGAGTTCAGGGCTATTGTACATGGGGTCACTATGAGTTGCAGGCAACTAGACAGCAAGTAACAACAACATGAGCTTTTACATAGTATGTGCCAAGCACTTTGTAATGCTGCAGCTGATAGGATGAGACCTCTTTCTTCAAAGTCATGCAGTTTTACAAACACTTACCAGAAGGTAGCATGTACAAAAGGTGGGATAACAGCTTCCCACTAAATCCCATAAGCAGAATATGTAGTCAGAAACCATACATTCTACAGATCATTAAACAGCTAATGGAGGTGGGAGGGAAAGCTCCGATCTACAGAATCAAATAAAAGTGTATCATTGAATCACTCAACAAAATCCTTCATGCTATAATATAATTCTTTGTCTAGTTAAATCAGTCAATTAATATTACCTCCTGTTTGCCCTTTTCTGAGGAATTACTGGAGGATGCACTCCACCAAAATTAGAGGAATAAAGCAAGAAAGAGGAAGAGCTACAACTAGGAGAGAATAAAATAAATGAATGGAACCTTCTAAGGATCAAATCCCTGTGCAAATAAAAAGCTTCTCCAGCATGGTAAGAAAACCCACATACTGAGGAAAAGTATTTGGCAATGACAAGTATGATAAGCAATTCATATTCACAGTTTATAGAATACTCCAGCATCTCAACAAGAAAAAGGTAAACAATCCAATCACAAAATGGGCACAAGATATGAATAGACATTTCACCAAAGGAGAAACTCAGATGGCAAACAAACACATGAAGAAGATGCAAATCAAAACAACTACGAGATATCATCTCATCACAACAATAATAACAACATTCATCGGAACAGCAAACAATAAATGCTGGTGAGGTTGTGGAGAAATTAGAACTCTTATTCACTGCTATTGGAAATATAAAATGTTATGGCCGCTCTGGAAGGTGGTCTGTCTGGTGCTTTCTCAAATAAACATACCATTTGGCCTAGCAATTCGACTACTGGGAATATATACATACCTTAAAGAAATCAGAACCACAACTCAAACAAATGTATGCACACCTTTATTTATTGCTGCATTGTTCATAATAGCAAAGAGATGGAAGCAACATTCATACAATGGAATACTATGCAACATTGAAAAATAATGAACTCAAAAAGCATTATACAACATGGGGGAATCTGGAGAGTGACTGAGTGAAATATCTCAGTCACAAAAGGACAAATACTGTATAATACTGCTATTAGAAAACAGGACATAAGGGGGTGCAGTGAGCAGAGAATAGGAAGAGAGTGGATAGATAACAACCACTGCAGTGGAAGAGATGAGGGGAAGAGCTGTCCTAAAGGAGCATACGATTAGGCATTATATGTATGAAAATAATCTGTAACAAGGGTGTGTGGCAGTGTGGGTTGGGGGCAAGGGGAGGGAAGGAAGGAAATAAAATCTGCAACAACAAAAACAGGACAAAATTTTTTAAAAAGAAAATGAAATTAAATCATAAAAAAAAACAAAGAGGAAAGAGGATAAGAAACAAAAGCTTCAATGTGGGAGGGAAATGGAGGAAATTCCCTGAGTGGCAGTAAAGAGGAACAGAGAATGAGAATGATGCTTCAGACAAGACAACATGGGAAGACAGGTGACCTTCTGTACTAACCACATTTATGGGAGTCTCCAAGGTTCCAGAGTTTGGTGATGATTTGTGTCCTATATACAAGATAAGATAAGATAAGATAAGATAAGATAAGATGAGGTGACATGTCACTTACTACATACAGTCTTGCTTACTCACTGCTCTCTAGTCAGAACTGACTGGGAGCTGACCGTCCAGGAGGCTGTAAATCACAGGAGATTGCTCCTCTTCCACCCCACCCCCCAGGAGTTGTGGTGGATTTTCACCACAAGGAGGTGCTACTTTTAAAATAATAGCACAATTTTCTATGGACTACACCCCACTGACTATACAAAGGTCAAGGCAAACAAAATTGTCCAAGACAAGAAATGTAACCACAGTGTAAGACTCAGTTGTGAATATTAGTAGAGGTCTAACAATTATATAAATATTGAATATTCACTTACCCAAAATGTCCTTTCTTTTTCTTAACAGAGCTATTCTTCCCAAGGAGAAAAGAAAATGTGTCTTTTAGAGAGTAAGAGAAGACAATTTTCTTTCATAAAAAGAAATCAATAGGTAGGCCTTACATGTCACTATCATTGTGGTTATTGCTTTATTGAGGAATACAGAGGTAAGCAGAGAAGGAAGGTGGAAGAGGGAAGTGACCTGGTGAGCAAGCACAAGAGGAGAGAGGATTGCAGAAACACACTGGTGGATATATGATCTATGGGACCTGACAGATTTTGAAAAATATTGTTTGTTTTCATTAAGAGCTGACCAAAAAACTACCAACAAAACTAGGAGTTGGTTCTTTGAAAAAGTCAATAAAGTCAACAAACCACTAGCAAAACTCACAAAAGAAAAGAAGAAGACACAAATAAACCAAATAAGGGGTGAATCAGGCAACATCATAACAGAACCAATTAAAATAAAAAAGCTAACTTTAGAGTATGAAAAACTATACTCAAACAAATATGGAAACCTAGAAAAAATGACAAATGCTTAGAAATGCACAACCTACCTAAACCAACACAAACCAAAATTGAACATCTGAACAGACCTATTACAAAAGAAGAAATTGAAAAGGTAATACAACAACTTCCAACCAAAAAAAAAGCCCTGGACCAGATGGTATTACAAGTGAATTTTATCAAACATTCTCTCACCAATTCTACATAAATTATTTCAGAAACTAGAAAAAGATGGAATTCTCCCAGACACATTCTATGAAGCAAACGTATCCTTGATACCAAAGCCAGGAAAGGACATCACCAAAATAGAAAACTATAGGCCAATATCTCTCATGAACATAGATGCAAAAATCTGAATAAAATACTGGCCAATAGAATCCAATGATACATCAAAGAAATAATTCACCATGACCAAGTGGGATTCATAACAGGTATGCAAAGATGGTTCAACATAAGGAAAACAATTAACAAAGTAAAGAACAAGAACCACATGATCCTATCAATTGATGCAGAAAAGGCCTTTGACAAAATCCAACGCCTTTCCTGATTAAAACACTCAACAAAATAGGATTAGAGAAGAATTTCTTTAACATAATAAAAAGTATTTATACAAACCCAAGAACCAACATTGTTCTCAAGGGAGAGAGGTTAGAGGCATTCCCTTTAAGAACAGGAACTAGGCAAGGATGCCCACTATCACCTGTCTTAATCAATATTGTATTGGAAGTCTTAGCAACAGCACTACAACAGGAAAAGAGAATAAAAGGTATTCAAATTGGCAAAGAGGAGGTAAAATTATCTCTCTATGGAGATGATATGATAGTATACTTAGAAAACCGTAAAGACTCAGCAAGAAAACTATTAGGTACAGTGGACCAATTCAGCAAAAAAGCAGGTTACAAGATCAACATATAAAAATCAGTTGGATTTCTCTACAGTGGCAAAGAGAATACAGAGCCAGGAACTAAGAAAAACAATACCATTCACAATAGCTAATCACAGGATTAAATACTTGGGAGCAAATTAAACCAGAAGCACAAAAGATCTATTCAAAGAAAATTACAAAACACTACTACAAGAAACAAAAAGAGACCATGGATAAGAAGATTCAATATTGTGAAAATGGCAATACTACCAAAGGCTATTTACACGTTCAATGCAATCCCAATACAAATACCAATCTCATTCTTCAAGGATATGGAAAAGGCAATACAAATACCAATCTCATTCTTCAAGGAGATGGAAAAGGCAATCTCCAGTTTCATTTGGAATGGAAAGAAGCCCTGAATAAGCAAAGCACTCCTTAAAAATAAAAGAAAGCTAGGAGGTATCTCACTCCCTGATTTCAAATCTTACTACATTGTCATGGTGGTTAAAACAGCACAATGACAGACACATGGATCAATGGAATAGAATTGAGAACCTGGAGATGAGCCCATCTATCTATGGTCAACTGATTTTTTACAAGGAGATGACATCAGTTAAGTGGGGAAATGACAGCCTTTTAAACAAATTGTGTTGGCAAGGCAGTCATCAGAACAGACCAAGGAAACTCTGCATGGTTCAAAATTGGGAAAGGCGTACGCCAGGGATGTGTCCTATCTCCATACCTTTTCAACCTGTATGCAGAACAGATTATTCAAGAGGCTGGGCTCTATGAGGAGAAATGTAGGGTCAGGATTGGTGGAAGATCTATCAACAATCTGTGTTATGCAGATGACACAACACTGCTTGCTGAAACTCAGGAGGACCTGAAGTGCTTGCTGCAGAGGGTCAAGGACCTTCAATATGGATTGAGGCTCAATATCAAGAAGACAAAGACTCTCACCACTGGACCAATTGGCAGCATCAGGATGGATGGTGAAGAGATTAAGATTGTTCAAAGCTTTAGTTTGCTTGGCTCCACAGTCAACACTGTCAGCACCAGTAGCCAGGAAATTAAAAGACTTATTGCGATGGGAAAGTCTGCTGTCAGGAACCTCTCCAAAGCACTGAAGAGCAATGGTGTCTCTCTGGAGACTAAGGTGTGTCTGATACAGGCTATCACTTATTACGCATCAGAGAGTAGGACAATGACTAAGGAGGATAGAAGGAGAATTGATTTCTTTGTGCTGTGGTGCTGGAAAAGAGTATTGAGGGTACCATGACTGCTAGGAAAACAAACAGATTCATCCTGGAGAGGGTTAAACAGGGCAGCTCCTTGGAGGCAAGGATTCTGAGGCTTCTTCTTACATACTTTGGACATGTTGTAAGGAGGGACCTGTCCTTGGAGAGGGACATCATGCTTGGTAGGGTAGAGGGACAGCGCAGGAGAGGAAGGCCCTCTATGAGGTGGATTGATTCAGTGACTGGGGTAATCTGGATGGGAGTGTCAGAGACAGTGCGATTGGCAAAGGACAGAGGAGAATTTAGGGCTGTTGCGGATAGTGTCGCTATGAGTCACAAGTGACTCAAAGGCACATAACAACAACAACATCTGCAAAAGACTCAAGAAAGATCCACACCTCACTCCATATACAAAAAACAACTCAAGGTGGATCACGGAGCAAGGACTTAAAACCAAGGACTATAATCTTCATTAAAGAAAAGTTTGAAAGAACACTAGAAGTCCTCATCCACAACATAAACAGTCTTCCAAGTACCCTGAAAAACCTACAACCAGGAGAAGATAAAATAGATGAATGGGACCTTCTAAGAATCAAATCCCTATGCACATCCAAAAACTTCTCCAACGGAGTAAAAAGGGAAGCCACAGACTGGGAAAAAGTATTTGGTAATGACATGCCAGATAAGGGACTTACATCCAGAATTTATGAAATACTTGAGCACTACAACAAGAGAAATGTAAATAATCCAATAGGA
>NW_006400186.1:266318-275671 GCF_000299155.1 Elephantulus edwardii | reverse complement strand
ATCTTTTCTTGAGAGGGGTGTATTGAAGTCTCCCAGCACTATAGTAGTGTTGTCTATTTCCTTTTTCAGTTTTGTTAATGTTTGTTTTACGTATTTTGCTGGTCTTTCATTTGGTGCATAGATATTTATTATTGTTCTATTAACCCTTTCAGCATTAGTGACCTTCCTTGTCCTCTGTGATGGTTTTTACATTGGTGTTTATTTTATCAGAGATTAATATGGCTACTCCTGCTTTTTTCTGGTTGCCATTTGCTTGGTATATTTTTCTCCACCCTTTTATTTTTAGCCTGTCTTTATCTTCATTTTTCAGGTGTGTCTCTTATAGACAACATATTGATGGATTTTGTGTTTTTTTAATCCAATCTGCTACTCTCTTTCTCTTCAGCGGTGCATTTAAACCATTCACGTTCAGTGTGACTATTAAGAGGCTAGGTTTTATTGCTATCATTGTGTTGAGTTCTTTTTGGTGTTGTTGCTAGTTACTTTGGACCATGGAGCTTTCTGTGTTATATCTGTAAGAAGGACATCTCTGAGTCTCTTCTGAAATGCTGGTCTTGTTTTTACAAACTCTCTTAGGTTTTGCTTTTCTGGGAATATCTTGATCTGTCCTTCATATTTGATGGATAATTTTGCTGGGTACAGTATTCTTGGTTGACAGTTGTGTTCTTTGAGTGTTTGATATATGTCCTTCCACTCTCTTCTTGCCTGCATGTTTTCTGCTGAGAAATCGGCACTTAATCTTATTTGTTCTCCCTTATAGGTTGCTCTTTGTTTCTCCCTTGCTGCTTTCAGGATTCTCTCCTTATCTCTGGTTCTAGCAAATTTAACTATGTTATGCCTTGATGTTTTTCTTTTGGGGTGGAATCTATATGGTGTTCGCTGAGCTTCCTGAATACATATTCTTTCATTCTTCATTATGCCTAGCTCCCAGCCATTCTGATAGCCAAGGAGAGACATACCTTCTCCTCAGTTCCAAAAGTAGAGGTTCATCTTGCCGTCAGATCTCAAAATTTGTTGTGAGTCCTGACACACTAGATTTCTCAGGAGTCTTGACCTTAAACCCCACACTTCTTTGAAAAGATCAGCAAGGGTGTGACCACTAGTTGTTTGTAACTCATGTTAAGGCACCTCGGTTTCACCTGAGTGAAACAGGGACCCTTAGTGGTATAGAGGGAGGAACTAGCGGGTGCTGATCTGCATGGAAGACAGGTTACGGCCTGTAGTATGGTGGACAGATCTGATGGACAAGACAGAGTAGAAGACCAGCTAGGTGACTGAAGTTCCAGACTAGGCAATGGCAGCTAGACTAGGAGAACAGTGCAAACAGGGTGCGAGGAATTTTCAGAGGTGAGCTGCCTATCCTTTGGTGACAGTTTGGATGAGGACATCATGTTGGAAAGAGAAGTCAGAGTGACCCCTGCCCAGGCTGCTAACTGGAAGGGACACCCAGGAGGAAGAGGAGGCATAGAGGATGAGGATGAACTCAGAAAGCTCTTCCACTGCACCCCTGGGATGAGCCCCAGTTGTGGCAGACTGTGCCCTGGCACTAAGCTATCCAGTGCCCCTCTCCCCACTTGCATAGCAGTGGCTGGCCCACCTCCTTCCTGCTGAGTACCTTTCTCACAGTTGTCACTTCCTCCAGGAAGCCCACCCTCACTTCCCCCCCTTTTTTATTGAACAATATCATTCATATTATAAGTAATATTTAATATACATTTTCTTTTTTTACAACCTATTCTTCCCATTTAAGTTTTTTTCCCCTCATTCATTCATAGTTACACACTTTCCTCCCTGCCCACTCACTCCTCCCCTTCTGTTTGCTTTTCTCTTTGAAAAGGAAAAAAAAAATTCTTTCATTGTTATACAATCCCCCGCCTGCCCAAGTCCACAGTCCATTTTACTATGCATTTCTTTTTCTGAAATCTTGTCATGAATACCACCCTCACTTTTTAATCTGACTCCATCTTCTTCTTCCTGAAAATACCACCAAGTAGGGAATGTTCCCTCTGCTTGTGAGAGGGACTCAGAAGGCTTTGTGGAAGAGAGGAATACAGAACCAGGGAAAGAAATCCACTTCCCTGGAAGCATCATGGAAGACCAATGAATCACATGGTCCCCCCGCTCTCAGACCTCATTCACCTCCTACAGGTAGTGGAACATGAAGGAAGAGCACCAGACGGGTGCTAGAGCCCAGCAGTGGTGTGCTCTTTCCCTCTCTAGGCCTCAGTTTACCTCTTTTGTCATATGAGGAGAGGCTAATGGAGGACAGTGGCTTTCAGACTTTATCCTTGTCCCAGAGGAAGGGAGATGGCCTTGAGTAAACACAGCACATGGCTGTGTACTCAGTGCTGGCCAATGCTCTAAGCAGAGGAAGCACCCTCAAAAAGTTTGGATTTCTTCCTGGTCTCCTGCCTTTTCTTTCTGTAACTATCCTCGGCCACCAAGTTCCTTTGTCTTGCTCTTTTCAGTAGCTGAAGGAAGTGAATGCCACCGCCTATTCTCTGCTGGTGACTGATGACTAGATGATTGTGAGCAGCCGAAGCCCCCATGTCCAATCCAGTGTGCTGCTGGACTTCCAGGGCTGGAGGGCTGCTCTTTTCCCACTGAAGCCAGGCCTGGCAGTCCTTGGAGACAACAAAAGGAAGAGGGCAAGAGGCCGAGCCCAGAGCTGAGGCCTGAGGCCTGACATCCCCAGCATTCTGTGGGTGAGGTGGGGGCATGGCAGCAGGGCTACCTCTCTGGAGAAGCTTGCCCCTGCCATAAACCACTCCCACTCACCCTTGTTATCCTGGCATTTGCCTTATTTGGGCTGATACAGGCCATATGGGTGCCCCAATCTCTCTTCCTTTTGGATGGATCAAGTAGTACTCGGTCACAGGCAGGAGTGGCAGCTGGGGAGAGCATCTGCTTACTCTGCTCCTTCTCAGAGATCATTCTAGAGCCACAGATCTGACCATGCAGGACCTAGCCATGGAGGGCCTGTCTATAGGAAATATGACCATGGGGGACTTGCCATGGGGAACCTGGCCCTGGGGACATTTTCTTGGGGGATCTGTCCATGAGAACCTGTCCATAGGGAATCTAGCCAAGAGGGACCTGTCATGGGTGACCTGGTCATAGAGAATCTGACCATAGGGAATCTGGCCAAGGGAGACTGTCATGGGAGACCTGGCCATGGGGAAACTATCTATTGGGAATCTGACCATGGAGGATCTATCTATGGAAGATCTTTCAATGAAGGCCCTGTCTATGAGGGACCTGTCCATGGAGGACTTATTATGGAGGATCTTTCCATAGAGGACCTGTCCACGTTGGATCTTTCTATGGAAGACATGTCCATGGGGAACCTTTCTTTGGAGAACCTCTCAGTGGGAAACCTATCATGGAGAACTTACCCATGGAGGGCTTGTCATGGGGGACTTGTCCTTAGAGGATCTATCGTGGAGGATGTCTATATGAAGGACTTGTCCTTGTGAAACCTTTCAATGGAAGATCTGTCTATGTGAGACTTGTCCTTGGAGGATCTCTCAATGAGAGAGAGACCTGTCACTGGATACCTATCTATGGGGAACCTGTCCATAGGGGAGATGTCATAGGGGACCTGTCATGGAAGACCGGTCCTTGGGGTATATTTTTGTGGAGGACCCATCCCTGGGGGACCTACCCATGAAGGATCTTTCAGTGGAGGGCCTATCTATGAGGGGCCCGTCCATGGAGCACTTGTCCATGGGGGACCTGTCCATAGAGGACCTTTCTATAGGGGATCTTTCTATGGAGGACCTGTCTATGGGAACTTCTTGCTGCTGAGATCCCCAAGGTAGCCTCTGTGTCCTAATCCCCTCTGTCTCCCACCAACGCTCCAAGAGAATGAGGAAATTTGAAGGCACGCAGAGACGATTTTGTAACATTATCATGTAGCAGCAAATCAGCTAGACAACTCATCTGGCCCTTATTAGATGTTGCACTGCCATCCAAAGTCAAGCTATTCAAATTCACTAGCGGCTTGCTCCTCAAGAGAAAGATGGATACTCTCTTCCTGTGCTAATTACAGTCTGAAAACTATCATGGGCCAGCTATGAGTTAGTTCCAACTCAAAGACAATGAGGTTTTTGAGTCTATGTGCAGATACAAAGATGAGAAATGATGATAAAGCTGATGTGAATTAGTGACTACTTTGTACTAGAGGCTTCACAAACACCAGATCTGAACTTCTTGTCAGCCCCACTGGGTCCTAGTAGGTGGGACCAATCCTGTACTGCTGGATAGGTGAGCCCAAGTCCTTGCCTGGCTTGTTCAGGAGTTCTTTGCCCTGATTCCTGCTCAGTTGCAGGGTGGGGACCCTGCCCCCACAATGAGGCACAGTAACTTTTGGTTCTCCATGTATATGGGAAGCTGAGCCTTTCTGCATGCAGAGTGCCACAGGCAGGAATGTTATAGCCTAGCCCACACTCTGTGGCTTGCTGGTTGCCCTGTATCCCACCTAGGTCAGCAGATTCCTTGGCCCAGTTTCCAGAAGTGTTCATTCCAGCTGTCTGGAGGCAGTAATAGCTGAGGTAGACTTCTCATCCTCCATTCCATTCCTGTCCAGTGCTCATGGCTTAATGTGCAGCTGTCACTGGTCTGTCAGTGGAAACTGAGTGTTGCTAGGATGTTGACCAGGTTTCAGCAGAGCTTTCAGACTAAGATAGACTAGGAAAAAAGGTCCAGAAATCGACTTCCAAAATGCATCCAAGGAAACTCAATGAATCGCAGTGGTATATGGAAAAGGGCCAGGTTGTCCATGGGTCACTCTGAGTCAGAGGGCAGTGCAATAGCAGCTAACAGCAAGCCTGGAGCCTGAGGATGGCAAGGGGTTGTCAGAATCTGGAGTTGGGGAATAGAATACAGGCTGGCACTTCATACTCAGGCGGATGTAGGTAAGAACACACACAGCCACCCAGGCCAGCTTCTTCCATGTTTTCAGAGAGAATCTAGCTCCTTAACACTTGCTTGGGCAGACACACTTGACTCTGCCTGACCCAGCTCGCTGCCCTGAGCGGGTTCTGACTCCCAACCACCATGGAGGATAGAGCAGATTTCCCAAGAACTTCTGAGGCTGAGAACCACTATTAAAGAGGACTGCTTGATCTTTTCCCCACGCAGCAGCGGGTGGGTTCAAACTGCTAACCTTTTTGGTTAGCAGCTCAATGTGTAACCCGTTGTGCCATTAGGGCTCCTTTTTCATGTTCCAGAGAGCTTTTAATCTGAGAGTTTTGATGGTAATTTGTGTATGCTGCTTTCAGGCACTGTCCCTCTTAAAGTCTTTTCCACTGTAGCACAAATCTGACATTCTGTCAGGCTTGCTCACCCCATGATCACTTCCTGTCTCAGGAAATGGGGTGCTGGTTATCTCCTGGCTCAGGTTAGCCCCTGGCTGAGTGCTTAGACTCAGGGGTCTGTCTCTGCCTGAAAGGACTCACAGCCCCTGCCCTGTTCTTTCACCTCTCCGCAACTCCCCCACCTGATCATGATAAGCTCCCATGTCCCCAGACAAAGAAGCCACACAGATTCTCATTTTCTCAGGGTTCCTCCTGAATCCTCTCCAAGGGGTTCTACCTCTACCTTCCTCCACTCCTTGCAAGCTCTCTGAACCAGCTTCCCCTGCTCTCTCTCCCATCTCTGAGACGCTTTCTGTTCCACATCTTCAATAGCCCATCAAATGTTTGCTGAGTGAGCAAGTGAGCAAAGCAAATTAATACATGAGTACGCTCATTGTTTGACAAAATTTTGTTGGGTACCTAATTTGTGGTAGGCCTCGTGCTAGGTCGTAAAGTGAATGATGTTGTTGTTGTTGTCATTAAGTGCCTTCGAGTCATAGGTGAATCATGGTGACCCTATGAACGAAAGACCTGAACACTTGTATAACTTTCACTGTTTCTCCAAGTTCATAAGGTTTCCAGAGGCAAGATATTTTGGAAGTGGATGTTACTCCTGCTTCCAAGATTGTTTTAATTGGGAGCTCCATCAAACACTGTCCACCATGGGTGACCATTATTACATTTGGCACAATAGGGTCACAGCAACCACGAGTTACCTCTGTACAGCAAATGGACAGAACCAGGGCTATATGACCTAAAAGAATGTTTGACCAAAAACAACTAAAACCAGGCCTGAGGGACACAGATTTGGCTTGGTAGCATCATTCTTTGTCCACTATGCCAACTGAGCTCTCTCTATAAAGAGGGTTCATTAATAAATAGGGACAAGAGTAAAGAGTGCAGTGGGGGAGAAGGAGAAGGAGAATGGACATGTGATGAGTAGGTGGGTAGGTGAATGGATGAGTGAATAAGGTGGGTAAGTAGACAAAGAGGAATGGGTGGAGAGCTGGGTGTTGGCCAGGTAGGTGACTGGAGATGGCTGAGTGTAGGGGTGGATGAGTGTTTGTATGGAAGATAGGGAGGATGTGTGAGAAGCTCTCATCATTTCTTGGGGATTAAACAGGTCATTTGATGTGGGACCCCCCAAAGGCAGTCCTCCTGACAGGACCTAAGCTAATGACTGACTCACCTGCAGCTGCTGAAGGAAGAGGCATGGTGGTAACTGAGGCATGGAGACAGGAGAGCAGGAATTAAAAACATGCCTGTGGGACACCCTAGACTAGGGTCAACAAGACCAGGGCAAACACATGCCATCCCAGGCTGGGGCCATTGTAGATCAGGAGAGAGAGCCAGGGACTCATCCCAGAAAGTTACTGTGACTTGTTTATCAAGCACCTACTAAGAACCAAAGATGTCATAAATCACCCCCAGTTCCCCAGGTCCCCAGTCCTGGAGAGGAGCACCAATCTCACTTTACAGAACAGGACATACGAAACAGGGTTTTCATACACCCAAAGCAGCCAGGGTGTGCCTGCTGACGCATGGCAAGGGCTGGGCAGTGGGCAGGTGGGACAGCTTCCAGAAGCACTGTGTTGGGTGCAGGATTTCTATCATAATGATGGACAATACCCTTTCTAGGGAGAGGGCACCTGTTTCTGAGCCTGAGCTACCCCAGCTTTCCAAAGATCAGACTTTCTACCAAATGGCCTTTGACCAGCAGGGTAGCATGCCCTTCTTGGCAGGCACGGAAATGAAATGTGCAATAGGCACTCCAGCTAATGGGCATCCACCACTCAGAGCCTGGCAGTAACAGTGACCAGTATGAAGCAGAATCACTCATTCATCCTCTATCTTCTCTGAAACAGAATTGGCCAAGCAAATATTATCCTCCTCATTCAGGCAATATGTAAGCAGAGGACAGAAGAGAGCCAGTCTTCCTGGGCCAGGAACTGCTCGTGTGATCCGTCTTCATTTGCCCACTAGGTGCATCCATTTCACAGAAAAGAACACTGAGAGGAAGTGACTTGAATGAGACTGGGCTTGATTCAAGTATGGGCCTTCAGAATTGAGAGGAAAACTAAAAGTCATTGTTTTGTGATGTTGCTAACACCCCACATTCCTCAAGTCCTAAAACTGTGGAGGGTGCACAGTGCACCTTTCTAGACCCAGTGTCCTCAAAGGCAGGCAGGATGAGGACTTCTAGTAAAAGTGGAAAGGACACAGCTGACAACTGGCGCACGGTTCAGCAGGGGATCCCTGCATTATGTGCCAAGGGATACCTGATGACAACAAAACGTGGTGACCCAGAGCTCAGGGCAGCCCAGGTTCTAGCTCAGGGGCCAGCAGTGGGTGGGAAGCCTCTGGGGTGCCCTCATCCCTGTCTAATTTATTGTGATGCATAAACCAGGCTCCAGGGCGGGAAGCCGAACCTAGCGCCAAGCACGCTCCCATCCTGTTCTGTTCCACATATTTCCACTATTTATTGTCCCCATATGTGATGCTGAACATTAAAAAACATGCTGCTGAGATTCCTCCAGAAAGGGCTGACATTTCACAATCTTCCTCTGATGCTAGGGATTACTGCTTAAGATGATGAAGACATGGTTTATTCAAAACAGACTGGGGTGAAGCAAACAATGGTGAGACCGCTGCGGCGGGCACAGTGGGCCCAGGGGACGCCTCAACCCACAGGCTGGCCTCTGTCTGTGGCAAGGCCAGGACCAGGATAGCAGCTGGTGCCCACCGTGGCCTGGGCTGCCTCAAGAGGAATAATGATGGCCATTGTTTATGGGGCACTTAGCATGCTCAAGGCACCCAGCTCCTGTCTCAGCACTGCCCTGTAGCATCACTACCCATCTTAAAGAGTGAGAAACTGAGTTGAAGCAACTTTCCCAAAGTGGCAGAGCTAGTTAGGATTGTGAATTCAGGTTTCCACTCTATAATCTTGATTTTAACCATAACCTTAGCAGAAAAACCATAACAGAGCAGAAAAAATATTTTCCAGCGAGACAGCTCGCTTGCTTTGTGGCCCAAAAGAGTAACTCTCTTTGAGCCTCAGTTCCTTCTCCTGCAGAGTAGGGATAACACATGGCTACCCTGGGGGCCTGTGGGATGCTGTGGGCCCAGGGAACCTCCAGGGAGGAGGAAGATGTAGAAGTGAGAAGGGCATTTTAATGTCTTTCCTGGGCGCATCCCTACATCTCAGAAGCTAGAGCAGCCCCCCAGCAGGCATGGCATAGTGCTTTCAGTGGGGGATCTGAGCAGGTGACTTTGGTCATGGACCCATATTTCTTGCTGTGAAACATGAGAGACCCCAAGAGGCTCCTAGACAGAACCAGGTCCTCTCACAGTCTTTGGGACTCTTCTTTTCTCTGAGTCTGGGCCAGCCCACTGGGAGAAGGGAGAAGATGTCTAAGCCAATGGCAGCTGTGAACCCCACCAGGAATGATGGAGGGAAGTATCCAGCATGGTCCACCAGCCATGCCCACACTCGTGACCCCTGACAGCCTGTCCAGACCAGCTTGTCTGCCTCTATTTGCCAGGATCACAGGTGAAGACCTGGCCAGTTTCTCTCTGCCCAGAGATGACCCCTTCTCCACAATTCCTGGCAGGCTTGTGTGCACTGGGCAGCTTTGGGTCCCCACCCCAGCCTGCCTTTTACCAGTAACATGTGTTTCCCTGATAACTTGTGTTATCTGCACACCCTTCCCTGACTTAGTCTTTGACAAAAAGATGCAGAGTGGGGCCTGAGGGTCAAAGGCAGGCAGTCCCTGGGGCTTGGAGCCATGTAGCAAAGACAAGGAGGGGCCTTTAGTCACAGTGGCCATGGAAAACAGCGCCTCTGGGCAGCAGTGCCCTTGGGCAGCAGCCACCAGAAATCTTGGTGTAAGGACAGCAGTGCAACTTCACCGAAGACGACATTCAGATGGCTAACAAGCACATGAAGAAATGCTCAAAATCCCTAGCCCTAAGAGAGATGCAAATTAAAACAACTAT
>NW_006400186.1:261240-264353 GCF_000299155.1 Elephantulus edwardii | reverse complement strand
GATGGCGGGGAAGAAGAACAAACTGGGGAGGAGGGTAGAGAAAATGGTGCAGTAATGAAGGAATGAAAACCCAAAATCCCTGTAAATGTTCATTAAAACTAATAAAATTTAATAAAATAAAAGAAAAAAAAGGACAGCACTGCAGGAGTGATGGTGCTGTCAGCATGCCCCCAGGCCAGTGGCCTGCAGACACAACATTTGGGGCTGGCCATAGTCCCCAGCCTTGCCCTGTAGTCCTTCCCCTTGGCTGGCTGAGACCCTGCAGCTTCACCCCCAGCCTCCCATGCTCCCTGTCCATGGCTTGGGTGGGATCCTTGTCAGCCCTGGAGAGCCAGGCCAGGGCTCTGTGGCTGAAGTGGCACCATGCCCCCAGGCTCACTCTGCCTGTCTTTTGCCTCATGCCTTTGACATCTACCCTTGGATCTTCCTGTGGTTTGAGTGGTTTGATCTGAACTGAAGACAACCCAGAAGTACCATGAAGAAACCACCTGCCATACAGCTCATGGAATGTCCATCTATCCCACAGCACCCAGCATATGAGTAAGAGCGACTCACAGCCACTGTTTAGTTCTGTGTTCCTTGGGGGTTTCCAGGGTTTCAGGTTCCACACTCACAATGAGGTACAAATGCTGTGGTCCCCTCCAGCCCAGCACTGGCACAGCCTCAGCTAGCTACACAGGGTCTCTGGAGCAGGCCTCCCTCCTGCACTGGGCTGACCGTGGACTCCTCCAGCAGTGAGGGCACGTGGACTCTGTTCCCCATGAAGCATGTGACCCGAGTCCATGTCCCTGCCAGAGCAGTCATCCCTGTTTAGAATGGCAGAGAAGCAATAAGGACGCAGACATGTGTGCTGTAGGGAGTCCTTCAGAGAAAGCCTAAAACCAAGCTAGAGAGGAGGCCACAGGGGTGAGGGGAAAAGGTCCTATAGAGAAGAGACCCATAGGGATGATAGGGGAGTTAGGAGGGGACTCCCTCCACCTGCCAGCAGGATGGGCACTGCTGGTAGAGCTGTAGCAAGAAGAAGGGCTCATACAAGGGCAAGGACAGGCCTCAGGTGACACAGGGACCCTTGTCACAATTTGAGGAGTCACAGGAAGGGGTGGACAGCTGACATAGTGTGGAACATTGCAACACTTAGGACCAGATGTTCCTGCTCCTGACCTGCGGCTACCCTGCTCACGATGTGGAGGCATAGCTTGTTAAAGGCTATGGCATTTTCTTGAGCTCCCCACAGACTGTCTCTCACCAGGCTGGGGACAAGAGTGAGGACCGCACTGAACTGTCATGACTAGGAGCCTCTAAGAAAGTGGCCTGGAAGGTGGCTATCCACAATGACCCCCGACCTACCCATACACAGGGCCCTGGATAGGACAGCATCCTCAGTTGTGGCCATTCTGTATGCAAACAGGTGTCAGGACTTGGAGTTTATGGAGCAAACCTCAGAACGCACTAGAGTCATGTCTTGCCTGGCTCAGGCCCGCAGTGCTGACCTCTGCATGCCACTTTGCACTCCATAGGCCCCCAGATGCCCTGACTCTTCTCACTGGACTTCCACAGGCATGGAGTCTCAGATGAGCCAAGCCAGGAACAGGTGTAATATTTAAAATGTTCAACACCTGGATCAGTTTTGCATATGAAATATACACCACAAGTTTAAAAACATTTTCCTTTACATTTGCCAAATAGATTATAGTAATTGCTGTCATTTGATCGTTCATGCCAATCCCATGTGTCAGAGAAGAGCTGTGTGTTATGTGACAACTACATTTGGAAGTAGATAGCCAGGCCTTTTTTCTGATGCACCTCTGAGTGGACTTGCACATCTAACTCACAGTCAGCAACTGAGTGTGTTCACTGCTTACACCAGCCAGATACACCAAATGGTTATACAGATCACCAAAATTGCTTCCTAGGTGGCACAAATGTCCATCTACTCCATTCCACTTTCTCTTGTTTCACAGATATGACTGGAGAGCACTTCTGCGACGTGCCATCCCCAGCTTTGAAGCTGTGTGACCTGTCCAGGACGCTCATCTCCTGTTTCTCTGATGAAGAGTCTCAGTCTGCCATTGGGAGTTTACACTGTAAGAGGTTAGTTAGGTGGAGAGCAGGCTGTGGAAGGCCACGCAGTGCAGGTGAGAGAGTGAAGGAGAACATCTCAGGATGCTCATGGTGAACAGGAATGATATCTCTGGCATGGAGACCAAGGAGCCATGGAGGAAGAAGAAGAAAACCGAGGTAGAGAGAGATTAAGTATCTTGTCCAAGGCCAAATGAGATTTACTCTCTCAGAATGAAATCACAAGAGTCTTCTCTGGGAAATGAAGGAAGACCATGAGTTTGGCCAAATGGTGCAATCTCTCACCTTGTAGTAAAACTCCCTCTGAGCATCTACACAGGTATTAATTAGTCTTAAATGTGAGCAGAAAAGTGTTTACAGACATCTGAGAACTCTACCTGTGGAAAAGTTATCAAAGCAAACAGCAGCCAAAGAAGCAGTCTGGAAGGAGCCAAAACAAACAACAAAAAGCAGAGAGATGGAAAATTAAAGAGGAAAACGAGAGAAAACCCCCCAAGATATTTGAATAATAGAGATTCCCGAAAGATGGTGCAGGACAGTAAGCACAGGAAATCACTAAGGAGGCTAGAATAGGAAGACAGGCCTCACCTCTGACGGAAGCAGGCCAGCCTCAGGACACATTCAGTGGAATCTTCTGAGCAGCAGGAGGCCTCTTTGGAGTTTCCAATCCACCAGTGACTCTGAGAGAGGAATACCAGGGAGCCCCTTCCTGCAATTTACAGCTTCAGAAACTCAACAGAGGATCAGCTGTCAGTCAGTTTCATGTCCGTGAAATTGAGCTTGAATTTGAACAGTAGGATGAAGGACTGATCCTCTCCTCATAAGTGGAAGAAGGTTTCATACAAAAGATCAAGGTAGGCACAGCTTCAGATTACTCAACTATTTGAAAAGCAAAACCCCAAGCAAATATGATTGATGGTGACCCAACAGAATGTGGAACCTACAGAACAATCTCACTGATTTCACATGCAAGCAAGATTTTACTGAAGATTATCCAAAAACGACTGGAACAGCACATCAACAGAGAACTACCA
>NW_006400186.1:225120-230059 GCF_000299155.1 Elephantulus edwardii | reverse complement strand
CTTAATGTGACTGTTCAGATTTAGAGAAGTATCAGACAGACCAGCAAGTTAAAGGTATATCCCTTATTGCGGCGTTAACTTTAGTGTCAGTGTTGTCCCTGCCTTTCTCACATGCGTCTTTACCCACTTATTTCCCTGCTCCATCATCCACCAGGATACCCAGCCACTTCTACCCCCTCCCTTCACATCTATCTCCCTTTTACCAGCCCTCCATCTAATAATTTATATATGAAGTTCCATGGCTTCTGTGATTCGAAAAACACATCAGCTGATGGTAGTTCCTTATGTTGGGATCAATGCCTCTGAAGTTTAGTCATAATGTTTCCCGACTAAAGGTGATGCATCCTGTTGAACTGGTTGTTTCGCGGTTTTTTCTTCTTCGATTACCTGGGGGAGATGGGAGGGGTCTCTAAGCTGCCCAGCCTTCAGCTTGTCAGATGCCTACCCCTTCCTCTGTGCGGCCAGCCGGAACGAATGTCTCACGGTTTTTTCTTCTTCAATTACCTGGGGGGGATGCCTAGAGGAAAAAATTTTCTTGGCTCGCTGGGACACAGGGTTGAGCCATGAGTCTCTGTATACAGGTGGCCCAGGCATAGGTCAGATCTTCTGTCACAACAGAGACAAAAGAGCACACCAAACCACAGGAGAAAAGGTCAGGACAGGTGGGGGCTCTGTGCCGAAAGTGAACACTCTCCATTTTTTGTGGGGAGACAAAACTGAGGCATCCTTGGAGTTGTAGGTCCTTCCATCTGGGAGTCTTGTCTTTGCAGCTGCAGGGCCATCTCAGGGGCCAAAAAGGACAAGAAATTTTAGGATACAAAACTTTAGGTTGAGAAAAAGGATTTTAGTAACTCAATACGAGAGAAGGAGGACTGAGTTGAAACTCCCTGCACACAAGATATTTGAGTTGGCAGCCTTGACCTCTAATCTCATACCACTCCAGAGAAAAATGAAGACATTAAGTTGCAGGAGTAAAGGTGCATGAGAAACCACTTGAGTAAAGCACCTGGTCTCACAAAATGCAGTCGCTTCATGTGTGAAGGAGGCCTATAGAGTTGATGTCAGGGGACTACATCAAGGCATGATTCCTACAGGGCTGAAGTGCAGAACAGAGAAAACCTCAAGGACTCTGTTGTTGTTGATTGCCTTTGAGTCAAGCATGACTCATAGTGACCCTATGAAAAAAAGGCCTGAAACCCCTCTACAATTATCAACATTTATCAAAGGTCATAGAGTTTCCGGAGGCACGTTGTTTAGGAAGTGGATGCCACTCCTGCTTCCAAACCTGTCATAGTATGTTTTTGTTGTTACGTGTCCTTAAGTCACCTGCAATATATAACAACCCTATGTACAGCAGCTCTGAACCCTTCCCTGTACTGGGCCAGTCTCATTAATTTCAACACACCAAATCCCATTGACCCAGTTACTGTAACAATCCATCTCATTGGGGTCTTCCTCCCCTGCACTGTCTGTCCACCGCTCTGAGCATGATGTCCTTGTCAAGGACCAATATCTCCTGGTCATGTGCCCAAACTAAGTGAAGAAGAGCTTCAAAATCTTAGCCTCCAAGGAGAGACTTGGTTTCACCCTCTCCAAGACAAACCAATTTGTTTTCTTGGCAATCTATAGTATGATCAAGACTCTTCTCCAGCATCATACTCAAAGGCATCTATTTTTTTTTCTGTCATCCTTAGTCATTGTACAGTTCTCTGAAGCATAATAAGTAATTGGCCTCGATTAGGCGTACCTTTGTGTCTAGACAGACATTGCGGCTCTTCAGCACTCTGCAGAGGTTCATGACAGCAGATTTTCCCAACGCAATTTGTCTTTTCATTTTCTTACTTCTGGTGTTAAGAATGTTGATTGTGGAGCCAAGCAAGCAGTAATTGCTAACAACCTCAATCTCTTCTCCATCTAATTTGATGCTGCCAATTGGCCCAGTGGTGAGAATCTTTGTCTTCTTGATGTTTTTAAGCTTCAATCCATATTGAAGACTACAGTCCCTAACCTTGAAAAGGTGTGGAGACGGACAAATCCCTGACACTCCTTTCTGATTTTGAACCATAGCTTTTGTATAAGTGTTCTGAGATTCCTATTTTCCTCAATGTTAGCCACAGTTTATTGTTATCTACACAGTCAAATGCTTTTGCATAGTCAATAAAACATAGATAGACATTCTTCTGGTACTATCTGCTTTCTGCCAAGATCCATCTGACATTGGCAATAATGTCTCTAGTGCCACAACCTCTGCTAAACCCAGTATTTCTGGTTGTTTCCTGTCAACGTACTGTTCAAGCCTTTTCTGGATAATATTCAGCAGGATATTTCTCTGTGTGATATTTATTTTTAGCATGTAATATTAATGATATTGTTTGATAATTTCCACACTCTGTCAAGTCATCTTTTGGGGGGAAATAGGAATAAATATGGATCTTTTCCAGTCAGTTGGCCAAGTAGTGGTGCTCCAGATTTCTTGGCACAACTTGTATGCTGAAATACGTCAATTAGTATTCCATTAATTACTGGGGCCTTCTTATTCACCCCCCCCAAGTTCATCAGAGCAGCCTGAACTTCCTTCATCACTATTGCCTCTTGCTCATATGTTGTTTCTTAAAATTCTTCTGTGTCAGCCAATTCTTTTTGGTACAATGATTTTGTATACTCCTTCCATCTTTAATGCTTCCTGAATCATTCAACAGTCTGCCCATAGTAACCTTAAGCATTGCAACTCATGGCTTGAATTTATTCTTTTGTTCTTTCAGCTTAAGAAATGCTGATTCAATATTATTCAAAATGGGTGATCCTGGAGGAATGCCACTGTTGTAAAATGGGACTGACATCAGGGTTGGGATAAGACTTAGAAAAACTCGGTAGATTATGTATACTGAATTGAAACAGATGAGGGAGAGAACAGTTTAAAAGCGATACATGATAGGGTATTATGATTATCACAGGAATTCAGAATTAAGATTGCATAGTGGAGTGCATTCGGGGCAGGGGGGGAGCAAGGGGGTTGTATACGAACAAAGATGTTTATCTTTTGCTTTTCAAAGAGAGGAGTGAACTTGGGGGCGGGGATAGAGAAAAAAGTGCAACAATAAATGAATGGAAATCCAAAATCTCTGTAAATGTTCATTAAAACTAGTAAAATAATTTAAAAAAAAAAAGAAATGCTGAGTGAGTTTGGCCTAGGAAAGGAAATTTTCCCTGAAAAGACATACACTGGAGTGAGTACCTCACCACATTTTAACTTAGGAACTAATTGGTAACATTATAAAGGCAAGAATCACCAACAAATTTCTTAAACACAATAGAAATGACCTAACAATTACCAAGAAAAATGTCACATAGTCTCAAGAAAGCAACAGGAAGCTTCAAACACCATGAGAGAGGAAAAAACAAATTAAGCTTTCTTTAAAAAAAAAATCACAGATAATATCAGAGACCACATGACTATCTCAGAATCAAGAAGGCAGATGATATATGTTGATATGGAGATATTTGAACAGCTACGAATGAAAGTATACATGATGAAAGAAACAAATGAAACTACAGATAAAGGGAATAACCTAAATATAGAGAAGCAGAAAAAAATATATTGATGAGAAGTTATCTGAACAGCTATGGAAGAAGGTACAAATGATGAAAGAAACAATGGAGACCAACAAGAGAGTAAATACTCCAGAGACATGTATCCAGAAGAAACATTTTGATGAGGAGGAACTTGCACAAATATGGAAGAAAATTTTTTAAAAAGGGAAGAATTGAAACTATAAATAAAGAGATGCTGTTATTGTTGTTTTTATGTACCATTGAGTTACTTGTGACTCATAGCAACCCTATGTATAACAGCTCTAAACCCTGCTCTATCTCTTGACAATCTTATTGTCTCTGACACACCTATCTCCATTACACTAGTGACGGAATCAATACATCTCATTGAAGGTCTTCCTCTCCTGTGCTATCCCTCCAGCCTAATAAGCATGATGTCCCTCTCTGAGGACTGATCCCACCTTGCAAAATGTCCAGAATGTCAGATGGAGCTTCACAATCCTTGTCTCCAAGGAGCAGTCTGTCTTCACCCTCTCCAGGATGACCTTTGTTTTCCTAGCAGTCCATGGTATATTCAATACTCTTCTCCAGCACCAAAGCTCAAAGGCATCAACTCTCCGTCTATCATTCCTAGTCATTGTGCAGCTCTATGATGCATAGCAAGTAATGGCAAAGACCACGGTCTATATCATGAACACCTTAGTCTCCAGACTGACATAGTTGCTCCTCAGTACCTTGGAGAAGTCTCTGAGAGTAGACTTTCCCAGTGCAATTCTTCTTTTAATTTCCTGGTTGCTAGTACCAAGAGTGTAGATAAAGAGATAAAAGATCTTAAAAAATCATCACAATATGGAGAGGGTTCTGCCAACACAGTACTAGAAATAAAGGAAAGGCATGAAAATTAATATGAAGACTGAAATGGCAGAAGTGTCCAAGATGTTAGAAGGACAAAAAAGTAGAACAGAACCTACAATCAGGAGAAGATAAAGTAGATGAATGGGATCTTCTAAGAATCAAACTCCTATGCAGATACAAAAACTTCAACAGGGTAAAAAGGGAAGCCACCAACTGGAAAAAAGTATTTGGTAATAACATATCAGATAAGGGACTTCTATCCAGAATTTATGAAATACTTGAGCATCACAACAAGATAAAAGTAAATAATCCAATAGAAAAATGGGCACAGGATATGAACAGGCACTTCACTGAAGAGGACATTCAGATGGCTAACAAGCACATGAAGAAATGTTCAAAATCCCTGGTTTTAAGAGAGATGCAAATTAAAACAACTATGAAATATCGTCTCACCCCAGTCAGAATAACAAAATTTAACAGAACAGCAAGCAACAAATGCTGGCGAGGTTGTGGAGAAACTGGAACCCTGATT
>NW_006400186.1:213899-222874 GCF_000299155.1 Elephantulus edwardii | reverse complement strand
TAAATGTTCATTAAAATTAATGAAATTTAATAAAAATTTAAAAAAATGTAGAACAGAAGAGAAGGAGCAGAGAGTCATTGAGCTAGAAGAGAAGAACCTCAATGGAAACATACTAGAAGAAAAACCAGAGATAAGACATGAAGAAAATATTGTAATTATGTGGGATGACGTCAAAAGGAATAATATGCATATGTTTGTAATTTCAGAATATAAGAGGGATAGGAAAATCACTGAGAAAATTGTGGAAGAGGCACTAGAAGATTACCTCCCAGGTATTATGAAGAATGAGGAAATCCACATTCCAGAAGCTCAGTGTAAACCAAATAGTCTACACTGTCTAGTCTATTTTTTGGTCTAAAAAAAGAATACATCAAGACATGCCATAATCAAATTCTCTAAAATGAAAGGATAGAATATTGAAAGCAGAGCAAGAAAAACAGAGTTACGAACAAAGGAAAAGCAATCAGATTAAGTCCTGATTTTTTTAGAGAAACCATGTGAGCAAGAAGACAATAGAATGGCATATAAAGTAAGTCAAAAGAAAACAACTGTCAACCCAGGATCCTGTACCCAGCAATGCTCTCCATCAAATTCGAAGGAGAAATCACACCCTTTGCAAAAAAGAAAGAACTTAAGGAATTTGTGAAATTTGTGAAAAAAGACCAAACCATCAAACATTCTTAAGAGAAGTCCTATTCACAGAGACACCAAAGGAAAGTGGATGGACCATAGTAACAAGAAACAACAACCAAAAAAAAGAGACATAGCAAAACAACAAAGATAAAACCTGGCCTGTAAATAATTACACTTATATGAATGCACTAAAAGCACCAACAAGAGAAAAAAAGTTAACAGAATGGATAAAAATGCAAAGCCCATAATATGCTGTGTACAAGAGACACATCTAATAAATGAAGAGAAAGATAGACTCAAAATTAAAGGCTTGAAAAAAATATACCAAGCAAATGACATCCACAGAAAAGGAGGAGTGGCAATACTAATTGCTGATAAAATAGACTTCTGACGGAAAATCACCATAAAAGATAAGGAAGGGCACACTATATGGTGACTAAAGGCTCAGTAGACCAAGAGGACATAACGTTGGTCAACATCTATGCACCAATGCTAAATATGTAAGACAACTGTTAACAGAACTGAAGAAAGAAATAGACAGCAGCACAAAAGTGATAGGAGACTAACACACCACTCTTGCCAAAAGATAGGTCAACTCAAAAGAAATTTAACAAAGATGTGGACTTTGTGGATGTATTCTGAGCACAGCACTCAAATAAAATTCAATTCACTTTCTCCTCAAGTGCACATGGTCCATTTTCCAGAATTTATCACATATTAGGGCAAAAAATGTAAATAATACAAAATATCTTCTCAGACTAAATTCCATAAAACTAGAAATTAACCACAAGAAGATAAAGCTTATAAAGCCACCAACGAAGAAGCTAAGTAACACCCTGCTAGAACACAATTGGGTTATACAAGGAGTAAAGAATGAAATAAAAACATTTCCTCAAAACAAATGATAATGAAAATACAACATATCAAAACCTCTGGGATGCAGCAAAGGCAGTCCTCAAGGGATGGGGGTGGGGGGACAGTTCATAGCAATAGGCAAACACATGAAAAATAAAGAAGCAAAACTGATAATCTAACTCAGCATATCCATCAAATAGAAAAAGAACAACAATATAACCCAGCAGCCTCTAGAAGAAAGGACATTATAAAAACAAGAGCTGAAATCAACAAGATAGAAAACACAAATGCAATTGAAACCACTACCAAGGCCAGGAGCTGGATTTTCAAAAGAGTCAATAAAATTAACAATCCACTGGCAAAATTAACAAAAGTGAAAAAAAAAAGAAGACACAAATAACTCGATAAAGAATGACAGAGGTGACATCAAAACAGAACCAGAGAAAATTAAATCTGTAATACCAAAAGATTATGAAAAGCTATTTTTGTTGTTGTTGTTGTGTCGTTATGTGCCATTGAGTTGCCTGTGTGACTCATAGCAACCCTATATACAACAGCCCTAAACCCTGCTCTATCCCTTGCCAATCTTATTGTCCCCAACATGCCCATCCCCATTACCCCGGTGACTGAATCATCTTAACTCATCAAGTGTCTTCTTCTCCTGTGCTGTCCCTCCACCCTCCCAAGCAAGACGTCCGTCTCTAAGGACTGATCCTACCTTGCAACATGTCCAAAGTATGTCAGACGAAGCTTCAAAATCCTTGCCTCCAAGGAGCAGCCTGGCTTCACCCTCTCCAGGACAAATTTGTTTGTTCTCCTAGCAGTCAATACTCTTCTCCAGCACCAAAGCTCAAAGGCTCTTTGAGCTTTCTGTCATTCCTAGTCATTGTCCAGCTCTCTGGTGCATAGCAAGGAATTGCAAAGACCATGGCCTGGATCAGGCACAACTTAGTCTCTTTGTTGGGTTTTGGTGTAAGGGTTATCCTTCCTTCATAGAATGACTCCTCTGGGAGTATTCCTTATTTTTCTATTTTTTTAAGTAATTTAAGTGGAATTCGTGATAAATCTTCTCTGAATGTTTAGAAGAATTCAGTTGTAAAGACCTCTTGTCCAGGATTTTTTTTGTGGGAGAGTCTTTTTATGACTTGCTCTATTTCTTCTTTTGTGACATGTGTGTTGAAGTGTTCTATGTCTGACTGTGTAAACCTGGGTAGGGCATGAGTTTCAAGGAATGTGTTCCTTTCCTCCAAGTTTTAAAATTTATCAAAGTATAGCTTTTCACCTCCCTCCAAGTGTGGCATCAAGATTGCTTGGTACAGGATCGATTGTCAGGTGTTTTCTTTCAACTTTCTGTATTACCATCGCATTGTCTTCTTACTCACATGGTTTCTCTGAAAACCCAGAACTTAATCTAATTTGCTTTTCCCTTGCTAGGTGACTCTTTGTTTTTATTTTGCAACTTTCAACATTCTATCCTTATCTTTTATTATCCTTATCCTTATTTTGGAGAATTTGTCTTAATGTTTTCCTTTTTGGGTCTTATCTATTTGGTGTTCATTGAGCTTCCTGAATATGGATTTCCTCATTCTTTATAATACCTGGGAAGTTTCCTTCTAGTACCTTTTCCACAATATTTTCAGTGATTTCCCTATCCATCTCATGTTATGCAATTATAGTCATGCACGTATTATTCCTTTTGATGTCATCCCACATGATTCTAATGTTTTCTTCATTTTCTTTATATTTCATCACTGATTTTTCTGGTGTCCACTTCCTAAACAACTTGCCTCTGGAAACTCTATTAACTTTGATAAATGTCGATAGTTGTAGAGGGGCTTCAGGCATTTTGTTTATAGGGTTGCTATGAGTTGTGCTCGACACAAAGGCAATCAAAAAAACAACATGTTTCCAACCCTTCTGTTCTATTTTTTGTCCTTCAAGAATATCAGACACTTCTTTCATTTCTGTCTTAATATTCTGGATTGCATTGTCATGAATTTCTGTTACTTTCACTACATGTTGGCCTGTGATGATTTTTTTTAAGTTTTTGTTCCGTTTGCATTTTCTCCTTGAGAAAATGCAAGTTCCTCCTCATCAATATATTTCTTCTGACTCCCTGTCTCTGGAGCATTTGCTTCCTTATTAGTTTCCATTGTTTCTTCTACCTTTCTTTCGTAGCTGTTCAAATAACTCCACATCAATATATTTTTTTCTGGTTCTCTACCTCTAGGTTGTCCCCTTTATTTGCGGCTTCCTTTGTTTCTTTCATCAGTGTCTGTATATCAACATATATCATTTGCCTCTTGACTCTGAGGTGTTCATGAGGTCTGCAATCACAGTGTTTGAAGCTGCCTACTGCTTTCTTGACATTATATGAAGGTTTTCTGGATAAATGTCTGGCAGTTTCTGTTGTGTCTGTGTAAGTTATTTGTGGTTCTTGTCAATCTATGGAGTGAGTAACTCAGTCTACTCGAAGTCCTTTCTGGGAAAATTTGTTTTTCCTAAAATCCTTTGTTCTGCACTGCAGCCCTAGAGGAATCTTGCCTGTCACCAACTCTGTTTTCCTCCTTTATGTGTAAAGTGGCTGAGTAGTGTGAGACCAGGTGCCCTACTCAACCAGGTTCTCATACACCTTTTCTCCTGAAGCTTAATATCTTCCTTTGTCTCTGGAGTGGCACAACATGAGAGATCAGGGCTGACAGCTCAAATAGTTTTTGTGCAGGGGGTCTCAAGTCAGTCCTCCCTCTCACAGAAAGCTGAGAAAGTCTTTTCCTTCTTTGTAGCTCTGTGTCCCAAAGTCTCTTGTCCTGTTTGGCCCATGGGATGGTCCTGTAGTCACAGAGGCAAGGATCCTCAACTGGAGGGACCTATATACCAAGGGAAGCCTCAATCCCATCTCCCTAAAAGCAATGGAGAGTGCTCACTCTTGGCACAAAATCTCACTTCTCTCACTTTTTCTCCTGTAGCTTAATGTCTTTTTTTGTCTCTGGAGTGGTAGGACATCAGGGCCACCAGCTCGAGTAGCTTGTGTACAGGGAATCTCAAGTCATCCCTCTCTCACACATCAGAGCTGAGAAAAGTCTTTTTTTCCTTTGCTTGTAGTTCTGGATTCCAAAGTCTCTTATCCTGTTTGACCTCTGGAATGGCCACACAGCTGCAAAGGCAAGGATCCTCAAGTGGAGATACCTATAGCCCCAAAACTCATCTTTCTATTTCCTCACTGCTGGTGCAAAAGTGTCGATTGTGGATCCCAGCAAGATTAAATTTTGAACAACTTTAATCTCGTCTCCCTCTATCATGATGCTACCAGTCGGCCCTGTGTTAAGAATCTTTGGGGTTGGGTTTTTTGGGGTTTTTTATACTGAGCTTCAATCCATACTGAAGACTACAGTCCTTGACTTTCTGCAGCAAACACTTCAGGTCCTCCTCAGTTTCAGCAAGCAAGATTGTGTCATCTGCATAACCCAAGTTGTTGTTGAGTCTTCCTCCAACCCTGATGACACATTCTTCTTTATAAAGTCTAGCCTCTTGAATGATCTGTTCTGTGTATATATTGAAAAGATATGGAGAAAGGCTCCATCCTCATTGCACTCCTTTCTTGCTTTTGAGCCATGTATGTTTTCCTAGCTCTATTCAGATGCCTGCTACCTAGTCTAGGTTTGGTTTTGCATGAGGACAATCAAGTATTTCTGATACTCTCTGGAAGGATGTTTACTCGTGTTTTATTGACCACACAAAGACATTTGACTGTTTGTATCACAACAAATTATGGGTAACATTAAATAAAATGGGAATCTCAGAACACTTCATTGTGATTATACAAAATCCAAGAAGCTGCACCAAAAAGCTATTGCCCAAGGGAACACTGCAGGATTCAAAAATGCGACTAGCGTATGTGAAGAAGACATGCTTTCTCCATACCTTTTCAATATATTTGCTGAACAGAATATTCAAGATGCTGAACTTTACAAAGAAGAATGTGGAATCAGGATTTGAGGTTGACTCATCAAAAATATGTATTATGTAGATGACATAACCTTGCTCACCAAAAATGAGGATGACTTAAAAATCTTTGTGTAGAAGATCAAAGAGTGTAACCTTCAATATGGATTTCATACCAACATCAAGAAAATGGAAATCCTCACCACTGGGCCAACAGACAGCATCATAATAAATGGAGAAAAGATTGAAGTTGTTAATGATGCCATCTTTTTGGATTTACCCTCAACATCCTTGGCACCAGCAGTTGGAAAATCAAAAGACAAGTTGTAGTGGGAATATCTGCTGTCCAGGACATCTCGAGAGTGCTCAAGAGCAATAATATTCATTTGAAGACTAAGGTACTCCTAATTCAAGCCATAGTCTTTTCATAGCATAAACAGAATTTATGCCTTTGAGTTGTGATATTGGAGAAGAATATTGAATGTCCCATGGACTTCCAAGAGAACAAAGAGATCTGTCCTAGAAAAGTGAAACCAAGGCTTTCCTTGGAGTCAAGGATAGTAAAACTCCATCTCACATACTTCAAGCATGCTATTAGGAAGGGCCTTGGAGAAGGACATTAGTCTTGGAAAGGTGGAAGATCAATGCAAGAGAGGAAGACCCTCAATGAGATAGATTGACATAGTGACTGTAGCAATGAGGCCAAGTGTGTCAGAGATGATGAAGTTGGTTCAGGACAGGGCAAGATTCATAGCCACTGTTCATAGGGTTGCTATGAGTACTAGTCAACCCCACAGCATATAACAGCAGCAATCTTTCTGGGAGAGCAGATAACTGACTCTTCCTCCCATAAATTCTGGGTGGGTTTAAACTACCAGTCTTTCAGTCAGCAATCAAACACTTAACAACTGATCACCAGGGCTATTTATATAAGAATATAAAACTCAAAACTCACTTCTGTTGAAGCAGTTTCAGACCATTGCAACTCTCCCTCAGGTTTTTCGGGTTGTAAATCATAACAAGAAGAGATTGCACACATTTTTCCCCACGAAGCAGCTTATGATTTGAACCACCAAAGACACAGACATTTAGTTAGCAGTGTAGCACTCTATGGACTGTCATTGTTTCTGTTGTTGTTGTGAGCTGTCAAGTTGGAATTTACCCTATAGTTGATCCTCTAGTGGATTTTCAAAGACAGTAAATAGCAGGGGAGGAGATTGCTCATTCTTCTCCCACAAAGCTACTGGTGGATTTTAGCCACATGCCTTTGGGATTGCAGCACAACCTCTTACCTGTAAGCCATGAGAGCTTTCTATCTGCCATTGAGTCGTGACCTTATGTAAAACAGCCCTAAACCCTGCTCTATCCTGTGCCAGTTTCACTGTCTCCAACACTCCTACCCTCATTATCTCAGTCACTGGATTAATCACTGTCCCTCCACCCTCCCAAGCATGACATCCCTCTCCAAGGATGGTCCCTCCTTGCAATATGTCCAAAGTATATCAGATAAAGCTTCAGAATCCCTGCCTTCAAGGAGCAGCCTGGTTTAACTCTTTCTAGGACAAACCTGTTCATTTTCTTAGCAGTCCATGATATGTTCAACACTCCAACACCACAGCTCAAAGACGTCAATTTTCCATAGCTCCTTATAAAAGGCTATCCTTCGGTGAGCTCTGGTGGCCTAGTGGCAAGAAGCTGCACTGCAATCTCAGAGGTACACAGTTCAAATCCACCAGATGCTGTGCTGGAGAAGGAGGAACAATCTCCTCCTGTACCAGTCAGATCTGATTTGATGGTACTCACAAAAAAATAATGAAATAAAATAATTTTTTTAAAAGGCTATCCTTCACTAACTTATTTACTTAATATCATTTAGGGATGTTGACAGGGCGAACCAGTCCTTTGGAGAGGAACATCATACTTGGAAGAGTGAAACCTCAGCAGAGGAGAGAAAGGCCCTGAATGAGATGGATTGACACAGTGACTAGGGTAATAGGGGCCAGTGTTTTGGAGACAGTGAGATTGGCTCAGAATAGGACAGAGTTCAGAGCTATTGTGCATCGGTGACTCACTAACACAACACCACCACCACCATCAAACAGACAGTAAGTCACATGAGAGAAGAGAACTCATCTTTCTCCTCTAGAAAAGTTGGTGAATTCGAATTTTTGGCCTTTATGTTGACGATTCAATTCCCTACCTACTAGCCCACTAGGGCTTCCTTTATATAAAGATCTAGAGAAACAAGAAAACAACAGTCATATCACACACTCCGTATTGTACTATTCTTTTCCAAAATTTGCTTTTTGTCTATACATGGACTTTCATTTTTTTCCATATAGGCTTTAGAATGAGTCTGTTGCCTTCTTTAAGAAATCTGTCTAAATGTTCGATTGTTGTTGTTACATGCCATCGAGTCAACTCATAGTAACTGATTAACAATGGATCTAAACCTTGCACTACCCTGTACCATCTTCAACACTTCTGATACACTTAAGCATAGGATTGCATTTAATTATAGGTTACTTTAGAGATTGTTAATGTCTTTACAGTGTTAATCCACTCATGGATATAGAATGATTCTTATTTTTTACTGGGCAAGGTCACCTCGGATAACAGCAAAAGTAGGCGTCTTCCAGGTCAGACCCAGCGAAACCTGGCCAGAGAAGGAGGGAGGAGGCGTCACTGGGCAAGGTCACCTCGGATAACAGCAAAAGAAGGAGTCTTCCAGGCGTCTTCCAGGCATCTTCCAGGCGTCTTCCAGGTCAGACCCAGCAAAACCCGGCCAGAGAGGGAGGGAGGAGGCGGCACTGAGCAAGGTCACCTCGGATAACAGCAGAAGAAGACGTCTTCCAGGCGTCTTCCAGGTATCCAGGAAAAACCGGCGGGAAGAGGAAAACAGAAAGGAAAACATAATCTACACAAGAGTTCTACAGGACACATCAACTTCCCTTGGAGACAGTACAACTAAACTTAAGAGACACTGGTCAAAAGAAAGATGTCAGCAGTCGACGTTTTTGGAATCACAGAAGCCAAGAAAGCTTAAGATACAAGCTGTCAGATCATGGGTTGGACAATGGAAGATATTTTCTGAAGGGACTTGGCAGATGAGAAGGGTTATCGTGGTTGAGGGTGGAGCTGGGAAGTAAGCAGGTCAAGGCTCTGGGCTAAGGGTGGGGTCAACACTGTAACTAATGCTTAACTCAACAATAAGGGATTTATATTTAGCTGCTTCACAAATTGCTGTCTGTCTGATACTCCTCTAAATCTGTACATTCAGATTGGGGCAGACTAGGAAGAAGGATTGGCCACCCACTTCTGAAATAGCAGGCCTCTGAAAACCCTATGCACAACAGAACACGTGCAGATCAACAGAAAGGGCAACCTAGGTAGAACTATCAAGTATGGAAATACAAAGGAGGAGAAACAGTTGTAAGCAGACCCTAGTGACTGGAACATGGAATGTGAGAGCCATGAATGAAGGAAAATTAGAAATTGTTAAGAAAGAAATGGAACGCATAAATATTGACATATTAGGCATTGGA
>NW_006400186.1:201022-207234 GCF_000299155.1 Elephantulus edwardii | reverse complement strand
TTAAAATCACAATTAAAATAAAAATTTTATTAGAAAATAAAAGAATGTCTAGATCTAGACTTTGGGGCTAAAATATTTGTGATTATCATTTTCATTCCCCCCCATTTTGTTCAGGTTTATCAGTTATTATCATGAGGTTATTCATATATATAACTATGGTTATATTCTTAGAATATCATTCCTCTGTAGTTATATTAATTTTTCACTATATATTCTTGGCATCTTTATTTTTTCCCCTTGATCAGTCATATTAATTTATTCATGGAAATAGATTTAGGATTTTTGTAGTCACTCTTACTTTGTACTCTATTTCCTTAATTTCTACTCTTTTGTTTTTATCTCATTTCTTCTTTCTCCCCCCCCCCCCCAACTAATTAAAATGCTTCTAAAACAGCACTGAGGAAATGGAGCAAATCTATGAGTCAGATGGGGTCAGTGACTGCCCAGGCTTTGGCTTCTGGTCTGGAGACATGTAGTCGTTAATGGGCGTCTATCAGCTCTGGATCATGACAGCTCCAGAGACAACAGAAAGAAATGCTTTCTAGTCTTGGTCTATTCCTCCACCAAGAGGCACAACCCATTCTCAGGCCCTGACTGCCTCCATCTCATGTCTAGCCAACTCCCACATGACAGAAACAAGCACCAAGACAGAAAAGAAGAGGAAGAAGCAGAGCCCTTTTGCAGGTGTGCACTGGTTCCAGAAGCCTACCTCAGTTATTCTGTCCTTGAGTCAAGAGAGAGTCTGCTGCATCAAGGTAGGGACTTACTGGGCACTTAGAGGTGGCTACTGCAGCTGCCTGACACCATCTTCATAGATGCCCCACATGCTTGCATGAGGAAGCTCTCTCCTTTCACTGAGCAGCTTTCAGGAGAGATGAAACCTGGCCAGGGGCACCCCAAGAGCCAACTGGCTGGGAGAACCACAGCTCCAGGAGAAGTCTAGGCAACTGAAATGCTGAGCATTTGTGTTTAATGAAGTCTCTCCTCTCCAGAGTGGTGAGGAATTATTGGAAGGCTTCATGCAAAAGCAAGAGAGGAGCCCTTCCAGGTTGGACTGGTGCTGTCCCATGGCAGGAAAGGTGATGAGAACTAGATACCTGGTGCCTGGTGCAGGTGTGGCATGAGTTCTATCAGACTCACCATGCGTCATGGCCATCTGTGAGCACTCACTTAGCCAGCACATTTTTTCTGGACATCTACTGGGTACCAGGGCTGTGTTGATCATTGAGAAATTACCAAGTAGCAGATTGGCAGTGGTGGACCACAATAGGGTCCAAAAGTTGGGAGAGGCCTCAGGAAAGAATAATAAAACAGATATCCAGTTTTTCTCAGTCTTACCCCAACTCTGATGCCAGTCCCATTCTACAACAGTGGCACCATGCAGTATTTGTCCTTTTGTGACTGAGATATTTCACTCAGCATAATGTCCTCGAGGGTCACCCATTTTGAATAATAGTGCATGAGTTCCTTCTTTTTCAATGCAGAGTAGTATTCCATTGTGTGAATATACCACAGCTTCTCTATCCATTCGTTTGTTGAAACAGATGAGGGAAAGAACAATTTAAAGGCGATATATGATAGGGTATTATGGTTATCACAAGAGTCCAGAATTAAGGTTGCATAGTGGAGTGTACTCGGGGCTGGAGGGTGGCCTGCAAGGGGATTGTATACCAATGAAAGAATTTTTCTTTTACTTTTCAAAGAGAGGAGTGAACTTGGGGTGAGGGCTGGACAGGGAGAAAAGCGAAACAATAAACTTATGGAAATAAAAAATTTCTGTAAATGTTCATTAAAATTAATAAAATAAAATATATTAAAAAATCAACCAAACAAAAAAAAAAACCATATCACAGGACAACTACATTTGTCTTAATAGGTAAGAAAGTTGCCAGAGGACTAGAGATCAAGGTGTTCCAGGCAGTGGAAATATCTTGGTAAAGACCGAGATTTTCCTAAAGCAATTCATCTTTTTATTTCCTGATGGTTGGTGCTAAGAGTGTTGATTTTAGAACAAAGCAGGCTGAAATTGTTAACTATCTCAATCTCTTCTCCAACTGTCACGGCTCTGTCAACTAGCCTGGTAGTGTGGATCTTTGTTTTCTTGATGATCAATCTGTATGTTATGCAAATATTCATATGTGTCTTAGGGAATGTGCAGCCAGAATGCTCCTTGGAAGCAAGGATGGCAAAGCTTTGTCTCAAATACTATGTCCATGTTGCTACCAGACGCTAGTCCTTGGAGAAGGACATCATGCTAGGTGGAAGAATGCCAAAGGAGAGGACCCTCGTCAACCAGGTGGATTGACGCTGCAGTAGCAGTCTCAAGTGGTCAAAGATTGTAAAGGCAGAGTAGGACATGTTCAGATCTTGTCCATAGGGTCACTGTGAGTTGTATTCAACTCAACGGGACCTAGCAACAATACTTATCATAGGGTGATCTGGTGGCCTAGTGGTAAGAAATTGTGCTGCCAACTTAAAGTCAGGTGACTCAAATCCCCCAGCTGCTCTGGAGAAGGATGGGCATTCTCTTATCATGTGATTTACAGCCTCTGAAACCCCACTAGTGGGTCAGCTATGACTTAATTTTGACTCAACAGAACATAACAACAACAAACTTAATATATGCCAGGAACTGTGCTCAGAGCATCTCATGCTTCATTTTGTCCTGGTCTTTTGAGCTTTAGAGACAGGTAATGTCTTCATTGTCTGCATTAAAAACTGTTATTGCCCTTCAGTTAGAACTGACTCAAATCTAACCCTCTAGTGGATTTTCAAAAGCTGCAAATTGCATGGAATGAGATTGCCCATCTTGTTCCAAGAAACACCTACCTTTTAGTAGATGACACAACTTTTTTTCAACTAGGCCATCAGAGCTCCTTTAAAAAAATTTTTTTCTATGTGAACAAACTAAAATTCAGATATATTTGTCCCCTAGAAGTTTGGAATCATTCAAATGTGCCTGTTTCTGGGGCAAGACAGGCCTGATAACCCCAATTTTTTTTTTAAAGTTTTCATTTTATTTGATGACGTATTTATTCTCGAGCCATAAGTTTTTGTTTCTTCAGTTTCTTCTGGGAGATTTTTTTCTTCTGGGCAACCTCCTTTTCTGGTTTAGGAACAATCTGTTCCTTTTCAGTAAGGATCATCTCAATATGGCAGAGGGAGCCCATGTAGGGGTTAATCCGACCATGAGCTCTGCATGTGCGGTGGCACATCTTGGGAGCTTTGTTCACCTGGATATGCTCAATGACCAGAGAATCAACATCTAAACCCTTAAGTTCAGCATTACTTTTGGCGTTTTTAAGCATATACAGCAAAAACTCGGCACTCTTTTTGGGCCACCGACCCTGTGTCCAACCCCACTGTTTGGCCTGGACACACCTACCAAGTCGGAAGGGCACACACTGCTTTTGCAAAGTGACATCTTTCAGATACTTGGTGGCTTTCCGGATATGCATACCCTTGATGGCCTGGGCAGTTTCTCGTGTGTTCTTAAAATGGACCCGGAGATTTGAGCCTCTTGATTTGCATGATTTTGTGGGGTTTTCCGGGTCAAGCGAGTAGCGAACCATGTTGGGAGATCACCTGAAGCCGCTCACAGGAAAAGCAATAACCCCAATTTTATGTCCTTCCCCAGGTCTGGGAAGAGGCCATCACCAGAGACCTCTTCCTCCCCACAAACCCCATCTCCATTCTCACCGCCCTTTGACCAAGGATGAACCTTGGCAGTTGACTTTGATGTAGACAATGTCTCAAGCTAGTTTTCCTTTGTTTGCTCCTTCTCCCTCAAAGCAGAAGACATCCTGAAGCTCCTGGAATCCAAGAAAATTCCAAATAAATCCAAACTGCCATCTTCACAGCCTCTGCAAAAAAGGCCTCCACAGCCCCACAGTCCAGGCCTCGGAACTGAAGCATGAGATGGCCTGTGCATGGCAGCACATTCATGCCCAAGTATGCACATGCATGTGCACCCACAGACACACAGATGCACCCACAAGGAGATTCACATGCATTTGTGTGCATGGCCCCAGATCCCACAAGTCCACTTCCTTAGTTGAATTTTGAGACACTTGCAGCAGTTGCTTCCCAAGCACAGACCTTCATCGGGAAAAATCTTGGACTGGCTCCGGGAAATGAGGATAAGGTGTCTGGAAGCAGAAGAGAGTCCCCAGGGAAAATTAGCAAACCTGGACACTGTGAGGGCCTGGGTAGAGGCGCCCGATCCCAAATGGCTCAGAGGCCTGTCACACTTACTGTCTCCTTGTCTTTGCCCCACAGAACCTTCTGGCATATCATGTAGAGGTTGGTCTCAGCTTTGTCTTCCCTAAACTGACCTACACGTCCACACATCAAATTCTAATTCCTTGAACACAGGATTCTCTTTTGTTCCCTGATGAATCTTTGATGCCCAGTGCTGTGCCTAACACAACAAGAATATGATGGATGAATGAACAAGTTCCATATTTGACAACACAAAAATAAATCCATTTGTAGAGGAAAAAAATAAACGGATTTGGATCTGTTGCGGTTTTGTCTCTCCCACACAGTAGCACATACAAAGCAAGTGTTTGATGCCACCTTAAAGGGTATTTGAACACAGGAAGTTGTGTTGTCTTTCTTCTCCTAGGACTTCCTAGTCTTCAGCTGAACCTGATCAGGTGGACACAGCATCCCAGAGGCAGTGAGAATGATGTATGAGAAGGCAAAGGTTTGAGTGTTAGCTCACAGTAGCCAGCCACCACAGAGATGATGGCCAGGTCCTTTTAGTACCTAAAACTGGAGATGACACCTTTTGCCTCCCACTGACATATAGGAAGGGTCAGAACTTCTGTCCCCTGGCTGGTCTGGGAAGACAAGAAAACTCTGTTCCTAGCCTTGGGTCTATGGGCTCCAAAGCCAGCACAGTGCCTGACACAAGAGGGAAGTAAACAGATTACTTCATTTCAAGACTATGCAGAAGCAAGTCTAGAAGAGTGCAGAGAGAAGTTTAAGCAGGAACAGGAGCATTAATAATAATTATGACAATAGGGATAAAGAAAAGACAACATTCATACACAAATATACATTCTAATCAATTTATCTACATTTGATAACTCTTGCATTTCTTCCAGATGAGGTGCACGGCTGTGCTGACTGTCCCTAAACAGGTGGGAAATTCAGTCCACCTTTACACTGTCCACAGGAACTTCTGGCCCAGGCAATGGTGGTAGAGACAGAGCTGTGTGCTGCTTGGGTCTTGGGGAGAGGTAACCTTGCCTTAGAGATTGACTGGCACATACAAGCCAGGTTTCTTCCAATTTCCTCCAGTCGGGTGTAAGGCAGGAAAGTATTCCATTGTTTCATCTGTGTAAAGATCAGGCCCACAGCACTCTTCCCAGCTCCTGTCCTCAGATCTACTCACCAGTAGCAGCAGAGAGCAGGTGTCTCATACTGAGAGGCTCCTTATCATAATTCCTCCTGGTGCCAGCAAGGATAGAGGTCTGGTGGGAACCTTGCCTGAGCCCCAGACCCGACCACTCTGTCCTGGTCTCTTGTCATCATCCAAGGTCACTGTTCCTCTCCTATGAAACAGAACCCAAGAACTGGATGCATGTCCAGTCCACTGGAGTAATGCAAATTAAGAAGTTGGTGGTTTGAATCCACCCGGAGTTGCCTCAGAAAAAAGGCTCAGTGATTCACTTCTGAAAAGTAAGACAAAAAAAATCCTGTGGCATCCCTGTGTATTCTACCACATTCAGGAGTATATTTGTGATACTTGTGTGGAAAGGTCTTATGAAAAATCACAAACTTCATTTGAGGTTAATCAGTAATAGTTGTGCCTGGAGGCTCAGGACCATAGTCTTGGGGAACATCAAGGTCAATAAGTACAACATGTTCTGTATTTTCTTTGGTGAGTAGCAACTAGGACCTTAATAACTTGTGAGCAGCCACCTAAGATATAATTATTGATCTTTCTTTACACGGAGCAAAGAGTGACGAAAATCAAAGATACATGAAAAGGATTAGTCCAAAGGACTAGTGGACCACAGAAACCTCAGCCTGCATAGCCTAGAACAAGAAGAACTAGATTGTACCCTGCTACTCCTGCCAATCACTCTGAAAGGAATTGATTAGAAGGTCCAAGTTACATAAAACTATAAAGGGGGAAATCAAGACATAATTTCAAAGGGCAGCTCAGGTAAACAAAGCAAGATACTATAATGAAATGTGCA
>NW_006400186.1:197825-200843 GCF_000299155.1 Elephantulus edwardii | reverse complement strand
TATTTTTAATTTTTTTTATCCCTCAGCATTTCTTAAGGTGAAGGAATTAAAAAATAAATTCAAGCCATGAGTGGCAATACTTAAGGATGCCTTGGCAGAATATTAAATTATCCAAGAAGCACTAAAAGAAGATGGAAGGAGTACACAGTCATTGTACCGGTAGGAACTGGCTGACACAGAAGAATTTCATGAAACAACATATGAGCAAAAGCCTGTGCCTATGAAGGAAGTAGTTCAAGCTGCTCTGAAAGAACTGGCAAAAAACAAGGCTCCAGGAACTGACAACATACCAATTGACACATTTCAACAAACAGATGCTGCCCTGGATGTGCTCACCAAGTTGTGCCAACAAATCTGGAAGACAACAACTTGGCCAAATGACTGGAAGAGATCGATATTTGTTCCCATTCCAAAGAAAGGTGACCTGACAGAGTGTGAAAATTAATTAAAAATATCATTACTATCCCATGCAAGCAAGATTCTGCTGAAAATTATCCAAAAAAGTTTGGAGCAACACATCAAAAGAGAAATGCCAGATGTCCAGGCTGAGTTTAGCAGAGGTTGTGGTACTAGGAATATTATAGCTAATGATAGAAGGATCTTGGCTGAAAGAAGAGAGTTCCAAAGGAATGTCTATCTGTGTTTCATTGACTATGCAAAGACTTATGACTGTGTGGATCACAACAAACTGTGGGTGACTCTGAGAAGAATGGGAATCCCAGAACATTTGATTGTGTTTATGTGAAACATTAACTTGAACCAAGAGACAGTCGTCAGAACAGAGAAAGGAAACACTGCATGGTTCAAAATCGAGAAAGGTGTCCGCCAGAGATGTATTCTGTCTCCATATCTTTTCAATCAATTTGCAAAACCGATCAAAACAGCTGGGCTGTGTGAGGGGGAATGTGGCATCAGGACTGGAGGAAGATTCATCAAAAACCTGTGTTATGCAGATGATGCAATCCTGATTGCTTAAATTGAGGAGGACCTGAAGCACTTGCTGCAGAAGGTCAAGGACTGCAGCCTTCAATATGGATTGAAGCTCAACATCAAGAAAACAAAGATTCTCACCACTGGGCCAATTGACAACATCATTATGGACGGTGAAGAGATTGAGATTAACAGTTTTAGTTTGCTTGGCTCCACAATCAACACTTGGTACCAGCAGCCAGGAAATCAAGAAGTGAATTGCATTGGGAAAATCAGCTGTCAGGGACCTCTCCAGAGTACTGAAGAATAACGACATCAGTCTGGAGACTAGGGTGCTCCTGATACAAGCCATAGTCTTCACAATTGCTTGCTATTTGTCACTGAGCTGGACAATGACTAGGAATGATAGAAAGAGAATTGATGCCTTTGAGCTCTGATGCTGGAGAAGAGTATTGAATATACCATGGACTGCTATGAGAACAAGTTTGTCTTGGAGAGGGTGAAATCTAGGTGCTCCTTGGAGACAAGGATTCTGAAGCTTTTTCTGACATACTTTGGACATGTTACAAGGAGAAACCAGCCTATGGAGAAGGACATCATGTTTGGGAGTGTGGAGTGACAGCGCAAGAGAGGAAGACCCTCTGTGAGATGGATCGATTCAATAACTTGGGTAATGGGAGTAGGTGTGTCAGAGACAATAAGGTTGACACAAGATAAAGCAGGGTTTTGGGGTCTTGTACATTGGGTTGCTATAAGTCGTACACAACTCAATTGCACATAACAAAAACAACTGGTCAGAGAGAGGCTGATGGAACCCTCAGGTCTGCAGCTTTTAGTTGCTCTTGAAGCCTGGTCTGGGCTGAATTTTCAGCCAAACAATAGGCAAGCTTAAAACAATCAACCATTTGCAAGCAATAGGGCAGCAGTTGTCCAGAGACAAAGTTCAAAGTTGGGGAAGGTTAGGAAACAAAGAGAAATGAAACCCTGAAATGGAGGAAGTAAGATTAGGTACATTGTACAGTGGGCATTGGGATCAATGTCCCCAAACAGAATGCATAGGAAGAGTTGAATGGAAGATTGCTCTAATCTGTAAACCTTCATCCAATTTAAATAATAGTTTTTAAGAACGATGGGGTACAGAAGCACACTGAGATGACATCAACTTGTTGATAAGAAGTTTGTTTTTTGTGGGAGAGGGCCTGCGTCTCCATGCCCCACAGCACCCAACTTTGTTGAAAGAGATGAGGAAAGAGACTGAAGTCATCTAAGGTGGGGAGGAGGATGCAGGAGGTGTGAGGCCACAGGAGGAAGGAGGGCTTCCCTGGAGAGCCTGAGCTTCTGCTAAGTGCAACCAGGAAAATTGTAACCAGGTAGTGGTTGCACAACATGACAGGAGTGATCCATGTCACTGAATTGTACACAAAGAAAATGCCAGAACAACACATGTATACACACTACAATAAATATCCTCTACCCACTGGCCCTTGGGCAGACATCTTATTCTTCCTGGGAGTGAGCTGTCCTGAAAAGAAAGGTACCTACTGGCTGCTAGGTGGATGAATCCCTAAGGAGCCAGGGAGACATCAAGTATTGACTGTAGGCCCTCAGAAAAAAAGGCTGACCAGTCAGATTCAGGGATCTGGCTGGTGGCAGTGGAACCTTGGACAGGCAGGGGTCATGAGGCTCATAGGGTCTTATAGGATCAGTGGGGACGTTGAGCAGAGGAAGGGGCATGACCTTGACAGAGGAGTGGCCCTGCCAGGAGATACAGCAGGGCTGGGGAGTATAGGTGACCAATAGGACCGTCCAGCACCCTTGATTCTACCTAGTTCAATCTTCACTTTTTTACAGTTTGCCTCTTCTTCAGGCAAATGTTCTCAAAACTATGTGACTGGAAGTTACCCATTTCTGCCCACCCTGTGGACTCTGCCTTCGTGGTTAATGTCCACCTACTGCCCACCGGCCACTCTTCTGAGCACTTTGTCAATACTATTTCTTTTCGAGATGGAAAAGGCAATCTCCAATTTCGTATGGAATGGGAAAAAGCCCCGAATAAGCAAAGCACTCCTTAAGAATAGAAGAACGGTA
>NW_006400186.1:162972-195950 GCF_000299155.1 Elephantulus edwardii | reverse complement strand
AAAAAAGAAAAAAAAATACTATTTCTTTTCATTTTTCTTGCAACCTAAGAGGTAGGTATTGCTGTAGTTCCCTGTGCAGGACACATCTGTCTTCGTAGTCCTCAAGGCCAGCAGCTGGACCATCCTCATCTAACGGCTGGGGAAACTGAGGCTGAGCTCTTCACAAGAGCAGTGTCAGTAGTAGAGCAGTCCTGGGAGCTCCTGTCCTGGTGCTGACTACTTCTCTTAGCCTTATCACCCAGCAGAGAAGAGGTCTACACCTCGCTAGCATGTGTTCCCTCCTCTCCTGGGACCTGACATGGGCAGAGGACCTACCCATAGATTGCTACAGTGAAGGCCAAGGCTGCTGGCCCAGCTGAACACTTGGAGTCTGAGTGGGAGTGCTAGCCTATGGAGCAAGTATGGTCACACTTGAGAACATTTCCAGGCTGAGATTCTTCCTTAGTCACAGGTGAGGCCTCAACCCCCAATAAGTCCTTATGAGCACTAGGCAACATTATGGCTAATGCCATGCTTCATGGACGCATGGCCAGGGGCACTGATTTGAGCACATTTTGGTCTGTGGCTTCACAGAGATCCTCAGGCCTCAATATGCTGATCTCGTCTCTACCCTCAGCCTGGCCTCACTACTCACTCTTGCATGCACACACACATCCACAGCACATGCAGGCATGGACACACAGAGCCCCCCAGTGCACCCCAAGTGCCCTGCATGCGTGTGAGTGATGAGTGGGTGGGCGCCTGGGGAGCGCTTCCTGGCGAGAGTCCCTGGAGCGTGTGCAAAGCCCCCCACCCCCACCCTTTGGCTCAGCGTCAGCTCCAGCCTTATGCACAGGCAGCTGCCTCTGGAAATGATTTGAAGGACTCCCAGGAGCAGCCTGGCCCCCACCCCCAAAAAACAACCCCTGCCCCCTACTTGCTTGCTGTCTCTTTTCCAAGGTCTGCTGAGGTCCAGGAGGGTTGGAGAGCCCACCAGTGGCCCCACACAACCAGACACTATGTTACATACTTACATACATCTTCCATGGGATCATTCCAAGACCACTCCCCACCACCTCCAGGCAGGATCCATCCCTGGTCCACTAGATCTCTCCGTTAAGAATGAGAAAACACAATTCAGAAAGGTGAAGCCAGGGATTAAATGCAGGTCTGAGTTCAAAGCTCCAAGACCCTCCCAAGCCTCCTAGGTCTTTCCTGCTTTTCACTCCATCAGAAGGAGGCCAGGCTCTTCAGCAACTAGGGCCTAGGTTAGAACAAAAGATCCCAGGAGGCCTGGAGGAGGCCTCAGGGACAAAGATCCCCTGGAAGTAAAAAGTAGAGAAACCCTGGGTGGAACAGACAGCAACCCTGAAGGAAGCTTCCACACTAAGGGGTTCTACAGAGACAGTTCTACAAGCCTTGAAAACCATGATACCCAGAGGTGAACTTAGCAAACACCAGATGCATGCACACATCGTGCACACACATAGAAAAATCAAGCGTGAACATACAGGCACACAAATGTGGGAGTCTGCACACACACCTGCATGCAGGCAAAGATGACTGTTAATAGGAAGAGTGTGCAGGCTGGGGACAAGGAAGAAGGACCTGTGAACAGAGGTCCATGAACAGCTCATACCCCACCCCATATCCTCTAACCTCCCCACATAGCTTCTGTTGTTGATTTGAACAGCATTTCTTTGGGATCACAGCACATTTGTCAACCAAACCTCCAAGTCCACTCACCTCTCCATCATCCTGAGACAATTTGCTTTCTCCCCTTTCTGATATATGTAAGTAGTATCCCTAAGAATACAGAGCTGGAACCCAAGCCTGCTTGGTCTGGCTCCCACCTTGGTGCTCCAGGTTTGTTGGGGTTACTGTGTGAAGACTGGAGAGGAGCAGGGAGGGACATTACCGTTCAGGCTATGTCTTGACAGGGAACTGCGTGGAGAGAGAGTAGAGGCCACAGATTGCCCTGCACCTCTTCAGAAAAGATTTTCTAGTCAAAGCAAAACTCAGAGAAATGGCCAGCATCCCTGAGCACCTCCAGAAGGTCCATGATGGATCCTCCAGAAGGACAGCTGGGAGGGCTAGCCAAAGTCCAATCACCAGTGCTGGAGGTCAGCCTTGCAAGCATTGGGCTCAGGGGTCACAGCTAATCTTCACACTGGAGACCTTCATGTACAACAATTTCTTTGGCTAATTTAGTGCTGGTCCACCGATCACAACATTTAAGTTGGTTGATAACATTTAGACATTACAGATTTTATGTAAGAACCCTGGAGCTTCTTGAAAGAAACGCAGCCTCAACAGCCCCTATGAGGCTTCCATCCACTCAGATGAGCAGCAACTTTTTGTTCTTCACAGGGTCCATACAATTCATTACAGGCCCCGCTCATCCTGACTGCCCTCTCCTGGCTTCAGTGCCAATTGTATTTTCTGTAGATCTTTGGCTTCAGTGCCAATTGTATTTTCTGTAGATCTTTGATTTTGCCAAACTGCCTGCATGGTCTCCCTTCTGGCTTTTATATGACAAGTTTCAAGGCAAGCAAATACAGCCTCAACACTGAGCCCTGAAGGAGGACCTCTAAGTAAAGGAGACACAAGTTTCCCCTCATAAACTGAGGAAACCAAGCTAAATGTAAAAGCTCATCCCAGCACAAAGACTCTGAGATTCTGTGGATAGAAGCCAGGCAACTCCCTAAGAAGAAGGAGGGCTGGAGAAGAAAAGAAAGATGTGGAAAGGGGCAGGGATGGAGGGATGAGATCTCTGGGGCCTTGATTAACCAGTAATTAACAAGTGTGACTGTCTCTTTAATACCCCCTTCTATTCATAATGATCAAGTTTCATGCATATCAGAGTATATCATTTAGCTATTGATTTGTTATGCAAATTAAACCATCCCCAAACTTAGAGACTTAAAACAACCAAGCTGGGAGACTCTTCCAGTCTTGATAAACTGCAGGCTGATCTTGACTGGGCTTGTTTACATGATGAGCAAATTCAACTGGGGGTGAACTAGTCCAATGTGACCTCTCTCTCACACGTTGGAGATAGCTAGTAGCCATCTAAGGCTATGAGGAGGACGGAGTGATGTACCTCTCATCCTCCAACAGGCCAGTGGGCAGGGCTCCAAGGACAAGATCTCGAGCTCAGACTCAGAAATGTTTCACAGTAACTTCGGCTGTGTTCTGTTGGCAAAGCAAGTCGTGAAACCAGGCCAGATTCGAAAAGTTGGTGAATCAACCCCATTTCCAATAAGGGTGCTGTCAAGTCAATTTGCAAGTCTGTGGGTATAAGAAGAGGTGAATGAGTCCCTTTTGCAATCAGTTACCTACAAACAGAAAATGCGCCGGCAATCCCTTTGTTACAAACAAAATCTATTCCTTGCTTTGTCTTTAAGAATGATTGTAGATAAGTTAGAACAGACACACTGAGGTGCCAAGGAGAAAGACTGAAGATATCTTCAGCCCTGAGGATTCTGAGGATCTATCACATCATTTCCAAATAGCTGTCTTAAGATGTCTCTGTATGGGAGAGAAGTAGCACTCGGTTCTGCTTAAGTCACTTACACAAGAAGTTCCTAACTCATTGATAACACATGTTATCAGATGTTATTTTATCAACTATGGCTTAATAGAGACCCTTCAACCACAAATTGAGACCTTCTTCTATCCCCACCATGCTCACGCCTACTGGATCAATCCACTTCATTGAGGGTCTTTCACTATTTTACTGACCCTCTATCTTTACCAGCACAATGTTTTGTTTTTTTTCGAGGACTAGCCCTCCCTGATGACATGCCTAGAGTATATGAGATGTAGCTTCACCATCCTTGCCTCTAAGGAGCACCCCGGTTGCACTTCTTCCAAGATAGATCTTTGTTCAATAGTCTTCATCAACACTATGATTAAAAAGCATCATTTTTTTCTTATTCATGATTTAACTTTCATGTGCATATGAAACAACTGAAAATGTCATGACTTGGTAAAATTACACCTTACTATTTAAGCTGACATCCTTGCTTTTAACACTTTCAAGAAGTCCTAGACAGTACATTTCCCCAATGAAAAATGTCATTTTCTTGTTGTTATTATGAGAGTTGATTGTGTATTCGAGCAAAATTAAATTTGCAACAACTTAATTGTTTCTCCATCTACCATGATGTTTCCCATTGGGTCCAGTGATGAGTATTTTTGTTTTCTTGATGTCGAGATGTAGTCTTTGATCTATGTCAGTAAATGCTTTAATTCTTCACTTTCTGCAAGCAAGGTTGTGTCACTGCATAATGTTGCTTGTGGATGAACCTTCTTCCCATCCTGATATCACATTCTTCTCCAGAGGAAAATTCCCAACTTCACCCACCATCAGCAGGCAGGACAGTTCCACAAGGTCAGCAGACAAGTTCATTTGGAAATCGAAAGTAATGCAACAACACACAATATGTCCATACACCATGTGTCTCCCAAACACTGATGTTTCATCCACCCTTCCCACCAAGATCTTATCTTATTCTCATAACCCACCACCCCACAAACTACTCCTTTGTCTCCCTCTCCCCTCCCCTAATCTGATACAATTCCATCCCCTTACTTACTTACTTACTTACTTACTTACTTACTTACTTACCAGAAGTAAGTCTGCTTGACAAGCCAAAGACCCCCACTCACCACTGCTGCTATTGGTCTAGGCTTGAGAAAAAGGATCTAGAACAAAGATTTCTGATGGCTTCTGAACCATTCACACTCTTTTATCCAGAACTCTGTAGAGTCAGAGGTGTCTCCCTTTTCCTGTGTTTGTTGTCCTCCCGAAACATGAGCCAGAGATGTTAATAGGTCTCATTCTCTATCCAAAGGAGCCAACAGCTCTCAGAGAAGGCAGAGCCAGAGAATGTGGGAAATGGCCCCAGGGTGTGCACACCAAAGCCCACTCTGCTCCTAAACTTGGAGCTCTGCGAAGAAAAACAGTCCAGATGAAAGAAACAGCAAAGGAAGAAGATGGCAACTTAACTTACATCTTTCTTCAGTGTGCCAGGAAGGGACTGGCCTTTGGAAATTCAGTATAAAGCAGCTGATGCTGAGTTTCAACCAAGTGCACATATGACTATTTTCCCTTTTGAGAATAATATGTATCATCTGTATGAAAAGACTGAAACAGAGTGGGGGTAAGCAACTTGCCCAAGGTCACACAGCTAGTATAAGTGACAAAACTAGAAGTTTGAATCCTGATTATCATGTGACTTTGGGCAAGTCTGGTCCATTGTCTTCTCACCTGTGAAATAGAGGTTAAATCCTGATAATAGTCCTCTGTACATTTAGTTTGTTTTTCATCTGGGAAGCCTTTGTCATATCTCCTTGAAGAAGGTAGTCTGTGGAAACAGGCTTGCAAGTCCACAGCTCTAAGCCTCCACCACTTTCTTCCTAAATAACTTTAGGCAAGTAAAATATGGGGTGGGAATGGAAGTATAGTGGTGAGGAAGTGGAAGTGGTAAGGTGTCAGAAGTGAGGTTAGGGGAGGTAGGAGAGAAGATGCTGAGCAATATGGACTCTGTCCTACAGCCCTGACAGAGAGAGGCAGCCATGTGCACAACTACACAATTGCCTAAGCCCTGGGAATTGCTCTAAGTACAGTCACTAAGACTAGGGAGCACAGACACAAAGAGCCTGTGCTGAGGAGGCTACATGTCAGCCTTTTCAAATGCCAAAGAAAGGGCAAAAGAGATAAAAGGCTCAAGTGCCAGTCAGATCTGGCAGTTAGTAGGTCATTGGTGACCTTGGCAGTTGCCATTAAGCAGTGGGAGGGCAGAAGTCAGTCATGGAGGGAGTGGGAGATGGTGGGAAAGGAGATAACTATTAACACTAAATGCCTTGATAAGGGGCAAAGCAGATGGACTGACTACCAGATTCTCAGGGATACTGGGCTTGGCCCTTGCTGATGAGAGCTCTCCCATGAGAGTGATAATGGGGAGGGAGGGCTGGGGAGAATGATGAGGTGGGGGTGGATAATGAGATGGGGATGATGAGATGGTGAGGGTAGTGAGATGGAGAGGATGTTGAGATGGGAAAGGGTGTAAGATGGAGAGTGGAAAGATGGCGGTTGGTGAGATGAAGGGTGGTGAGGGTGAGGAAATGCAGAGGATGGTGTGATGGAGAATGAGTAGAGAGAATGCTAATAGGCTGGTGAGAAAGAGAGGACGGTGAGATGAGGAACTGATTAGATAGAGAGGTAGTGAGTCAGGAGTGTCAGATGGAGAGGTGGTGGAATGGAGGATGCTGAGATGCAGTAGTGAGATGCGGAAGATGGTGAGATAGGGTGGTGTGTTAGACAGGGTGGTGAGTTGGAGAGGGTGGTAAGATGGAGATCATAGTGAGATGGAGAGAAGTATGATGCAGAATTGTGAGATGGATGTTGGTGAGATGGGGACGTGGTCAGATGGGGATTGTTACGATAAAGATGTGGTGAGATAGAAGGTGGTAAGAAGAGCTGGTGAGATGGAGGGTGCTAAGGTGGGGTTGCAGAGATGGGAGGTACTGAGATGCAATGGTGAGATGGAAGGTAGTGATATGGAGGGTGGTGAGATAATAGGGTAGAGATATGGGGTGGTGAGATGAGGAGGTTGATGAGATGGGACAGTAATGAGATGGGGAGGGTGGTGAAATCTGGAGGTGGTGAGATGAGAAGGTGGTGAGATCTGGAGGTGGTGAGATTGGGGTTGTGAGATGGAGGGTGGTAAGATGGAGGGTGTATCAGAGAGGACGATGAGATGTGGTAGTGAGATGGAGGGTCAAGAGATGGGGATAGTGTTGAGATCGAAGTAGTAAGATTGGTGTGGTGAGATGGGGTGGTGAAATGTAGGGTGATGAGATGAGGTGGTGAGATTGGGGTGGAGAAATGGGGACTGTGGTGAGATGGGGTGGTCAGATGGAGGTGGTCAAATGAAGAAGTGGCAAGATGGAGGTATTTAGATGGGGGAGGGAAGAAGGTAAGATTGAGGGAGTGAGATGGGGAGGTGTCATGATGGAGGGGGTGAGATATAGTAGTGAGATGGGAGAAGGTGAGATGGGGATGGTGAGATGTAGTGGTGAGATGGGAGGTGGTGAGATAGGGATGGTGATATGGAGGTGGTCAGATGGAAGTGATGAGATAGGAGGTGATAAGATGGAGATGCATAGATGAGGGGATATGTGATGGGGTGGTCAGTTGGAGGTGTTTAGATGGGGTGGTCAGATAGAATAATGAAATTAAGTTGATGAGGTGGAGGTAGTGAGATGAGGGGTGTGAGAGAAGGATGGCAAGGTGGGGAGGTAGTGAGATGTATTAGTGAGATGGGGGTAATGAGATGGGGTAGCGAGATGGGGAAGTGGTGAGATGGAGGTGGTTAGATGGGATGGTGAGATGAAGGTAGTGCGATGGAGGTGCTGTGGGGGAGATGGTTGCCTGGGAGTGGTGAGATGGAGATAGTGTGATGGAGGTGATGGGATGGGGATGTTGAAATGGGTGAGAAATAGTGACATAGCGTTGGTGAGATGGGGGTGGTGAGATGAGGATGATGAGATGGGGAGACACAGAGGTCAGTAATTGGCGTGGCTAAAGCAATTTGCTTGATTTCAAGAACAAGCAGATTTTCCCTTTCAAGTAGAACAATTTATATGTGTAGGCTAGCTAAGATTGGTGACTTTACAGCTCTGTCATACTCAGGAGCACTCTCAGGCTCTACTCTCGCATTGTGTCCCTTTATGTTGTAAGTTAACATCAACACTTTAGAGAAAGTCAAGGAGGGACACAGATGCACATAAACAGGTAGATGGATGAATGGATGGATGAAAAAGTAAATGGAAAGACATATGATTACATGGATAAATGGAAGAGTAGTAGATGGATCATTAGTAGATGGATCATTAGGTGCATAGATAGAAGTATATTGGTAAGTGAAAACTGAAATATTTCAAGATACAAAATTGGCTAACAGAAATATAATAAAGACTGAGAAGATGATTCTAATGTCTTTCTTGTAGAGAGTTGATGAGGTGAAAGGTGGTCACTGGCTCTCTAAATTCATTCTTCCTCCGACCCCCAGCAAATTCACACTTGTTCTGTCACTACTCCTATAGGTCTTCACTCCATGAACAGCTACCCCATCTTCTCCAGAAACTACCTTCTCAATCTACCTTCCTCTTCCCACTACTACCCTTCTGCTTCCTCCTCCTCTTCCTCTACCACCACCCCCTCCTCTTTCAGTGTGAACTCAGAGATCACCTTGTCTAGGAAGTTTCTCTGGACTTCTCCTCCCTGTCTTGCCTGTCCCCTCCTCCCAGTTAATTGGGTACTTCCTGGGATGGGGGCAGAAGCTGCAGCACCTGTTACCTGGCACCAGAGGGCCTAGCAGTTGTGTGTGTGCTCTCTCTCTCTCTCTCTCTCTCTCTGTCTCTCTCAGATCCCTTTGCTTTTTCTCCTCATCAATCACAGTTTCATATCAATGAGTATCATCCTGTATCTCTTGAGAGGGGAGGGGACAACATTATTGAATGATTATGGGATCCTGGGAAGGAAGGAAGGAAGGCAGGCAGGCAGGCAGGCAAAGCCTCCATTACTCAGAATATCTGGATGGCCATGGGGGCCCCCTTCTACTTTGATCAGTCTTCTATGAGCCATCCTTGCACCCAACTTCTAGACCAGAACCAAGGCCCTTGCACCCTCCTAACCACCAGCTGTCCCTAAACCACATGGTCTGAGGTACCTGGGCAAAGAGAAAGTTCAAACTACCCACAGATGCAGCAGAGTTCAAGTATCACCAGGACCAGAGAGGACAAAATGGCCAGTGTCCAGCAGAGGGATAGGCAAGTCATATCAGGCAGCTGTCCAGAAACTAAGAGGAAGAGAGACCAAGTTCTTGAAGAGAGGTTGAAGCAGCACTTTCCAGAGGATCCTTCGGGAGAAATGGAAGTGATCACACACATTTGTTGCACTAATACCTTGATAAGGTTTCCTTCATCTTCAACAAATAGACACTATTTGACTGCTATGAGCAGACATTGAACTAGGGACAAAGGCTCCAGATGTAACACTCAAAGTATCTCTCTGTCTCCCTCTGAGGCATAAACTCCACCACAACACACTGGCCTCACTTAAGACATTTCTTAATATTTTATGTAAGGCCTTCTATGATAAAATGAATGCACTGAATTTATGTACCCATAAATTCATTCATATTCCCAGCAACTGATCTCTCAGGGCCACACTTCTCTGCTCATAAAATGGGCAACAAATCTAAACCATTTCATTTTGCACACTGTTCTTGTTATGCACCATTGAATCAGAACCAACTCATAGCTGACCCTCTAGCAGGTTTTCAGAGGCTGCAAATTATACAGGAAAAGATTGTTAATCTTTCTCCCATGGAGCAACTGATGGATTCGAACTGCTTGCCTTTGGATTGTCAGCATAACTCCTTACAAGTAAACCACTAGACTATAATAATTATTATAATAAATAATGTGATAATAATACTTAGCAGGCCTTTCCTAAAATAATAACATTTCTTTGGTAGCTCACTCCTTAAATGGCTCAACTTAGTTCTGTCAACTTACTTTGGACAGGGTAGAGCCAGTTTGCAAGATTATGCTGATAAGAAAATAAGCTGGTCAGAGATGGTGACTCACTTGAGGTCACACAGCAGAAAGGAGACATCAAAAGGATGCCTCTGGCTCCTGCCCAGCACCTTCATGGCCCCTTTGGACACCTGGCATGTTTTCCTAGGGCCCAAGGCCAGACTATGCTCATCTTTGTCCTGTCTTACCCTCCCCCTTCCCAGGCAAACACGATTTCATTCAGCAGAATGTGTGAGATGCTTGGGCTGATGCATAATTCATGATGCCAATTTGCATTCCCTCTGCTAGGCCTCCAGCCTCCTCCCCCACCGCCCTCAGTCAGCCCAGCCACTCCTCCTTCACTGTGCTCCCAGATCCAGCATCTGCCATCCGCAGTGACATTTTTCTAACAGCAGTGGTTCTGGAAGCCCCACTCAGGGAAGGGATCAGAGAGCTGGAAATACTTCATGAGTTGCAAAGCTTTTTCTTTGCCCTTTGGGCCTGGTCAAATCCCTTGAGGAACCTGTCAGAAGAGATCCTGGGTCAGATCTCTGTGGTTCCCTGCACTTTGACCCCTGTCAGGGTGGTGTGTGAGGCAGGATAAAATGTGTGCACAGCACTTACACGCCAGCACACAGGTGGGAATCCCCACGCTTTTCCCACCACTGAAGTCACAAGTTCAGGTTCATTGGCCCTGTGGCTGGCAGATCATCTTCAGTGGAGAGAACAGGTGTGATTGAGACTCAAGTCCACACTCTTTGCACAGACAGACCCTGGACATCCCAAGCCAATATCTGAGACCTGGCCTGTGGGAGATCCTGCCTGTGTGGGCTCTTCCCTTGGCAGGAAGCCCACTGGCCCTACCTTTCTGCATAGAGGTGGGGATGGACATCACCAGGACTTCCTTGGTGACAGAGCTTGGACGGGTCCACTGCAAGTACCTGTGAGGCCACATCCCTCATTAGAAGGCCTAGATTCTACTAGGGCTTCAGAATAGATAGACATCAGGACTTGTGGCCCCTCTGGATGCCATGTGCTTCTCCATGCCCCATCAGGCTACCTCAGGAGGGAAAGCCAACCTCTGAACAGGGGACTCTCGGTGATGGTCTCAGGGCTCGCTGTCACAGGGCTGGGCCTCCATTAAAATCTATCACACATACACACACCCAGGGCCCCTGCAGTGCAGTCTACCTTAGGACCTCCTCCATCCTGTGCATTAAAATGACCAGTTCAGGGGAGTGAGAGTGTCCAGTTAGATGGCAGAGTCTGGTGAGGTCTTCACTTTCTACCCTCCTCCAGCAGCTGACAATACAGAAGGAAAAGGTTCAGGATCCCTTCAAAGGAATTCCCTCCCATCATGCCCATCCCAAGTTAAATCTTCTAGGGATGGGAGTCGGGGAGAGAAGAGACATTGGCCTCAAACACTCAGCCAGGACTTTAGGCTGGTCAGCACAGCGAGGCCCTGCCCTCCTGTGCCCCTTTGCTTGAATGCTCAACCAGGTCTTTCGGCCGCTCAACACAGTGAGGCCCTGTCCTCCTGCGTCCCTGCAGTGTCTGCCAGACCAAGTAGACCCAACTAGGCCCCTCCTGAACAGTGGCTGTATGTGCCAGGACCCGCATTTACTCGCCCTTCACCCACTTGGCCCAACTGAAGAAGTGAGCTGGATGGAGGGCAACAGAAAGAAAGAAAAGTCAGCCAAGACCAAATCCCCTGGCTTTAACCTGGATGTGGCTTAGAAATAATAATTCCATCATGATCAGGTGGAAGTCCCCCACCAGTATTTAAATTTCACCTCTCAGTTTCCGGTCCTGCGCTGGTCAAGAAAGCTCACCTCATCTGGCTGTGGTGAGTGGGACACTGATCTGAGGGCTGCCTTTCTGTGGGGCTGATGAGTAAACTGAGGCACAGGGCCAAGAAAAAGAAGTCATCAGCTTACGTGTCTTGTCTACCAGGAGTTTCCTTTGTTCCCTGACAACAGTCTCACAGTGCAGCTGTTGTTCACCGAGTGACAGAGCTCAGCCATGTTCAAGGTAAGTGAAAGGCAGAGCTGTCCATCCTGGGGCCTGATCTGCCACACTGGAACAGTCACATCCCCACAAGCCAGGTTCGTGAAGGACCTCTACTCTCCCACCAGCTGCATAGGCTGAGGCAAGTTCCAGTCTGCCTGCCTGTGAAATTGGGCAATGAATGTGACTACCTCACACAGGCTGTGTAGGACTGAAGGAGACCACATGACTCACAGCACACAGAAGTTGTGTGGGAAATGTTAGCAGCCAATGACACTGGGGGATGCTAACCAACCGGGAAGTGCTTCAACTCCACCATGAGAGAAAGATGTGGCAATTTCTTCTGATAAAGATGTAGAGACTCAGGACCTCGAAGAATCAACTCCACAGCTGCAGGTGTCACTAAGATGTCACTAAGATGGACTGACACAGTGACTAGAACAATGAATTTGAGTATGGCAGAGATTCTGAGGATGGTTCAGGACCAGGACTTCAGCCGATTGTAGGTGGTGGGCACAGGGTCCCTCTGATTTAGAGTCAATTCACAGCACCTAATGACATTGGACAATAGTGTAATGAGCAGGCTTTGGAGGTGCCCAGCTTCACATCCAGGAGTTCTCAGGCTCTCAGGGTACATCAGCACCTCCTGGAGGGCCTGCTTAAACACAGATGACTGGGTCACGAGTTAGGCTCTACTCCTTTTCTAGCAAGTCCTCAGGTGATGCTGCTGGCCTGGGTCCATATTTTGGGAGGGTCCACAGTGGCATAAACCTTGTCCCTTCAAAATTCTCAAGAAGCCTCACTTCCAGGAGTGTAAACTTCAGCCGTTGAGCTCAAGGGCAACAGCCCTGAGTTGATCCCAAAGGCCCAGAAGCAACAGGGTACAATTAAGTCATAATTGCCCTCTAACTGTTCATCATTTATGAGCCCTAGCTATCCACAGGACTGAAATTACCACCTCCCCCAAGGTGTTGGCTGATGTGGTGCCAGGTTACTTTTGTTAGGGTGATGATGACTTGGGTTGGCGAGTCTCAGCCAATCGCTACCGTTCCCACTTCCTGGGGCACAGCCAAGTGCATAAGCAGCCAGCCCAGTGGAGCTGTCCCTCCCAGCAAGCACCAGCCTTTGCCAGACACTCTCATCTGAACACCCACTGCATCCTCTCAGCTATGAAGGAAAGCACTACTCCTTCCATTGCACAGAGGCTCAGAGAGGCTTTGTGACTTGCCACAATCACACAGTAGGGAAGAGAATAGCCTGTTCAGTCCCCTACACCTCTCTTGGATTCTTTCTGGGGACCCTTAAGATCACTCAGAGGCCCCTGTATCAGCTCTGGGCACCCCTGTCCTTCATAACACTGACTACAACTGTCACTATGTAATTGGGTCCTTATGACATGCTAGCCCCACAAAAGGGCTCTAGTCCCTCTCCAAGCATCCTGCCACAAAGTGGATTCTCAGTAACTATAGGGTTCTTAAGAAAGTCCATGAGGGAGTATTGCTGAGGAGCTCCTCACAGGCAGGGCCTCAGCGCGAGCTAAAGGCCATCCAGGAGGTGAACGCTTTCAGCTCTCCTTCCCCAACCCACAGCTGGGGCCAAGGTCTTGGCACTCAGGCCACTCTTTCCTCAGGGACTTGCTGAACAAGCTGGTCCCAGCCCCCTAGGACATGTCCCCCGAGCCCAAGCCACCTACTTCCACCTCAGACAGCCCCAGGGAAGGAAAGATCTGAGCTGGCCACCAGTGTTCTAATAGGGACCTGTTGGCAACTCAAAGCACTCTGACATGACCATGACAGCAAGATCAAGCACCACCTAAAATTGAAGCACCCACCTCGCTTTACACAGCTGTCCAGTGGCTCAGAGTGTCTTATGGGACTCTTTGGGGCCCAAGAAGCTAATGTACAGGAGACTGGTGCAGTGACCCAGACCCTCAGGTTTCCTGGGGCTCAGGAGTGCTGTTGCAGGCAGGCTGTTCCATCAGGACAGTCCTGAGACACCCAATTGCTTGGCACGAGATGTGTTGTCAAGGGTTTGGCTTGTACAGTTTAGCTCTTTAGAAGGAAGCTAGCTCAGATTAGTCAATCGATTTGCCTTGGATTTCCTCTAAATCAGCAGTGGAACCAGCAAAAGAAACCAGTCATGCCCACTGGGGTTCACTCCTGCCAGACACTCTGGGGCAGGGTCTGCATTGACAGAGAATGGCAAAGGGGCTGTGGCCAGGTAGAGCAAGCCCTGCAGAGACAGCATCAGCAGAGAGAAGGATGCCTAGGAGGGGACCTCAGATCCTTACCTGCTAATCTTCCCTGGGTGGTTTTCTACAGGCCCGGCTCAGGTATGAGCACCACTCAGGAGTTATGTCACTTAACACTCAACACAGAAAGCTGTTATTAAGCTGTTTTGCAGATTTAGAAATTGAGGCTTAGAGAGGCGAAGTGACTAGGCCGAGGTCATGCGCTGCCAAGTCAGAGTTCCAAGCAGGGCCACCAGCTGACATGTGGAGAAAATAAAAAAGCACAAATTTCTTTTCTGCTGATTTTTTGTCTCTGGAATCCCAGTGCTGGGCAAATATCTAGTAAAGCACTTGAACAGGTTTATGAAATACTGCTGTGAGGACCTACAACAAACATGGGAGCACTACTCCACCAGGGGTCTTCCTTGGAATGTCCTATTGGGAGTCTGGTTCTCACGTTCATATCTAAATGTCCACACACATCTTGAGGAAGCCTCTGGCCCACAGCTGAACACGCCACATGCTGAGGGAGGGCTGTGTTCAGCACCTCCCCTACCTGCTTGTTGCTCTTGTCCTGCAGACTTGGACTTGGGGCTGAAACCCAGATGTGGGAGGCCAGGTGAGCAGCCTGTGAGCAGAAAGGGTACTTTGGGCAAGGAGACATATCCCCAGACCAGAACTCCCTCCCCTCTGTGACCAGCTGACTGAGGACAGAAGCTCCTCCACTGAACTCACTGGGATCTACATTGGTGGGGACTACACATGCCTCATAGGCCCTGGAAGCAGATTACCTACCTGCATGCAGCCTGCTCTAGGAGGAGTGGTCACTGGCCCACCTTTCCCAGCTTCAAGCCTTGGCTCTAGAGGTGAGGAAGACAGGCAACAATGAGAATGTTAGAGCCCCAGGTACAGAGCAGAGGGTGCCAAAATTGAGTGGTCCCATCATCTGCCCCTCTAGAGGTCAGAGGTTAGCCATCTTCCAGATCAGTACCCCTCAAATACCCTTCCCTTTCTACCCTTCACAGGTCTCCATAGCCCCTGCTTCCTGCAGCCAACCTCCCCCATCTCTTCCTGCCTCAGGCTTCTTCTTGCATAATCTACTTTGACCTCAGAGTTTGTGAGTTCATGACCATGTGTGTCAGAGGCCAGCACGCATAGGACAGCTCCCACTCTCCTCTTTATGACCCTCCTTCCTTGTCTCGTTGGTCAGGGACATCCACAGTGATCACCAGTCACAGGCTCACCAGTCACTTCTCCCCAACTCTAAGCTCATGTCAGCTTTTTCACTGTTCTTATCTGGCCTCAACTTCCACTTCGGTCCACATCAAGCACCTCTTCTGCCCCAATAGTTACCAACAGTCTCAAAACCTGCCAGGTTCTCAGGTCATTTCAGTTTGTCCCTGAACATCATCCTGGCAATTCCTTCCTAATCTTACCCCTGCCGAGATAGTCACATGATCACTAGCCATCACTCAGCCCAGAGCACAGGAGTCCACGGACTTTCTCCCAGCCCACTGCCCAAAGGCAACTGTATCTTCCGCCACTTTTTCAGAACTTTAGGGTTGTGTGATAGATAGATGTATTTGCTGGCCCAGCATTGTCCTGCCCATTCACATCAGGGAGCCCTCTGTGGTCAAGTGACTCATGATCATAGGAGAAATCATACCTTGTTGTTACGTAGTATGAGTCAGGTATTTTGTTATTCCTGACTGTCCATCTCTTACATATTTGCACATAAATACTTATTAGCCCATTTTACAGATTCAGAAAGCTTGAGTAAGTGATCAAAGGTCCCAGTTGGGATAGGATGGCATGAGATTCACGCACATGTCTGTCTGGCTCTGAGGTTTTCAAGTACACAGCAAAGGAATGAGGATGACCAGGCTTCAATCAACTGTAGCCCACAAAGCAAGACTCCACACTTTTCTCCAGCAGGGGGGCTGGTGCACCCAGAGCTCTTAGCTGCCACAGATCCATGAGGACAGACCAGAGAGTTCCTGTTTGAACAAAGGCTGCTTGAATCTTTGTTCAGCCAGCAAATGTGGTGCAGTCTGTCTAGAGTAAGGGTCAACAAGGGCTCAGTGAAAGCCACAGTCAACTGGCCATGCCAGGCAGGAGAGAAGTGTACTTTTTTTTTCTATAATTATATTTTATTAATTTTCATAAACATTTACAGAGATTTTGGGTTTCCATTCATTCATTGTTGCACTATTCTCTCTACCCTCCTCCCAGTTTGTTCTTGTCCAAATGCCACAGTGCTTGTCAAAGCCAGTTCTGATTAATCTCCTTTGTCAGTGTGTCCTTTGCCATTCCCTATCACTCCTCCCTGAGAGAGACTTCACCCTGAGTCATAAGGAAAAGGGGATGGCGTATTCTCTTAGCTACTTCCTGCTGAAAAGGGACGCTGTGGGTTTCAGGGTGAAGATCTTCTCTCACTACTCTAAAGGGTCCCTTTGGCAGTAGGAAACACATAGACTATTATGGAGATTGATTTTGGAATTTAGATGCACTCTTATTGATTGTGCTTGGCCGTACATGTTCATATCCTTGAAGATGTATCATGGGGGTGTTGCAACCTAGAAGACACAAATTTGACTAACAAGTTATAAGTACATGAGTCAAAAAATTATGGAAAAGTAAAAGAAAAGATTCTTTCATTGTTTTACAAACCCTCCCCCAGGTCCCCTCCACCATGGAGCCCTCGCTCTAGTCTCCTGTGATGACAGAAATACCTAGTTATATATCTCTTTTAAACAGTTTTCTCCCTCCTCTGTTTCAGTGCAGTATACATTATTGAACCCATCTTACTCAGTCTCTCCCCAACCCCAAGGACAGTCCCATTCTACAACAGTGACATCATGTAATATTTGTCCTTTTGTGACTGGGTTATTTCACTCAGCATAATGTGAGAGAAGTGTACTGGGATCGCCCTAGAAGCAATTCTGAGAGCAAAGGGGAAGGCATTCACAAAAGGGATGAAACGTGCAAAGGTGCTAAGGCTGGAGGTTCCTGGATATATTCCAGAGTTTCCTTGTTCGATGTAAACATCTCCCTCTTGATCTATGCATAGGCTTTGATACCTTTTTTAACATATTAGTATTGTTTGTATACAATCATTCATATGTATTGTGGTTCATTCATGTACATTGTGTTTTATACAATCTTTCCTATATATTGCATTTTGTTTATATACATTGTATTTCTAAAATCATATGCTCTTGGTGACAGAAATTATGCTTGAGACAGAAAAATAGAATTCTGTACAATCAGTGATTTATTCACCACAAATACTTTTTAGAAGAAACAGAAATGGTAACTATAAACATGGACCTCACCTGATATACTATATAAGAATTAGGTTGATTACATATGTGGGAAAAAAATCACAGGAGAAGCTCAGTATCAGCTGTGAAAACGTGGCTAGGTGCTGATCAGATCAGATCATCAACTACTTGTATGAAAGCTCAAACTGAAGCTGAAGACAATCATACCAAAGTTTGACCTTGAGTCTATCCCTCCTGAATTTAGAGACCATCTCAGGAACAGGTTTGAGGCCTTGAATACTAATGAGCAAAGACCAGATGAGCTGTGGGAGGATATCAAGAATATCATTCAGGAAGAATGTGAAAGGTCATTACTAAGACAGAAGAGGAAGAAAAGGCCAAGATGGACGTCAGAAGAGACTCCGAATCTTGCACTGGAGTGCCAAGAAGCCAAAGCACAGGGATGAAATCAAGATGTGAAAGAGCTGAACAGAAGATTTCAAAGGGAAGCACAGGAAGACAAAGCAAGGAATTAAAATGAAATGTGCAAAGAACTGAAGTTACAAAATCAAAAGAGATGAACTCACTCAGTATTTCTTAAGCTGAAGGTTTTGAACAAATTCAAATTCTCAAGTTGCAATGCTTAAGGATGCTGTGGGCAGAATGTTGAATAACCCATGAAGTATCAAAAGAAAATGGAACGAGTACATAGAGACACTATACTGAAAAGAATTGGCTGACACAGAATAATTTAATGAAATAACATATGATCAAGAAGAACCTATGGTGATGAAGGAGGAAATTTCAGCTGCTCTGAAGGAACTGGCAAAAAAACAAGGCCCCAGGAATTGCCCAGTTGAAAAATTTCAACAAACAGATGTGCTCACAAAGTTGTGCCAAGAAATCTGGAGGACAGCAACCTGGCCAACTGAGTGGAAGAGATCCATATTTATTCACATTTCAAAAACAGTGACCTGACAGAACGTGGAAACTATCAAACAATACATTAATATCACATGTAAGCAAGATTCTGCTGAAAATTATCCAAAAACAACTGCAACAGCACCTCAAAAGAGACCTGCCAGATGTGCAGGCTGGGTTTCAAAGAGGCCGTGGTACTAGGGATATTATAGCCTTTCACCTAAGATCCATCTAACATTGGCTATAAAGTTCCAGAGAAATGTCTGTGTTTCATTGGTCATGCAAAGGCATTTGATTGTGTCTATCATAACAAACTGTGGATGACTCTGAAAAGAATGGGAATCCTAAAACACTTGATTGTGTTTATGCAAAACCTATTCTTGGACCAGGAAGCAGTTGTTAGAACAGAGAAAGGAAACACTGCAAGGTTCAAAATCAGGAAAGGTGTATGCCAGGGATGCATCATTTCTCCATACCTTTTCAATCTATATGCCAAACATCATCCAGGAGGCTGGGCTCTATGAGAAGGAATGTGGCATCAGGATTGGTGAAAGACTTGTCAACAATCTGTGCTATGCAGATGACACAACTTTGCTTGCCAAAACTGAGAAGGACCTGAGGCATTTGCTGCAGAAGGTCAAGGACAATAGCCTTCAATATGGATGGAGGCTTAACATCAAGAAAACAAAGATTCTCACCACTGGGCCACTGGATAACATCATGATAAACAGTGAAGAGATTGAGATTGTTAACAGCTTCAGTTTGCTTGACTCCATAATCAACACTCTTGGTACCAGCAGCCAGGAAATCAAAATATGACTTGCATTGGGAAAATCTGCTGTCAGGGACCGTTCCAGAGTACTAAAGAGCAACAAAATCAGTGTAGCGACTAAGGTTCACCTGATCCAGACCATGATCTTTTAGTTATGTGCTATGCATCAGAGAACTGGATGATGTCTAAGGATAATAGAAGAAGATTTATGCCTTTGAGTTGTGGTGCTGGAGAAAACTATTGAATATATCATGGACTGCTAAGAGAACAAGGTTTGTCCTGGAGAGGGTGAAACCGGGCTGCTTCTTGCAAGCAAGGATTTTAAAACACCATCTGGCATGTTGCCAGAAATGACTAGTCTTTGGAGAGGGACATCATGCTTGGAACAGTAGAGGGACAGCACAAAAGAGGAATATCCTGGATTATATAGACTGACTTAGTGACTTGACTGAGGTAATGGTATATAGGAGACAATGAGGTTGGCCTAGGATAAAGAAGGGTTCAGAGCTGTTATACATAGGGTTACTATGAGTCATAAGCAACTTGATTGCACATAACAACAACATATCTAATATCATCTTTTCAAGTCTCTATTGAACCTATCCTATTCTTATCTAAAAAATAATTTTTAAATAAAACATTTCTTTTACACTGGTTTACTTACAAAGTTTGTATACATTGTTTTTCACACCAGATCTTTCCCATTTCCCTGCCCTCCACCCATAAAACTGTGCAACCCTATGATTACCCCTCTACATAATTTTGTTTTGTGGTTGGTTTGTTTTTTTCTTTCTTGTTGTGTACCATCGAATCAGATCCAACTGGTCCAGGAGGAGATTGTCCCTCCTCCTCCAGCAGAGTATCTGGTGGACTCTAACTGTGAACATTCAGGATTGCAGCTCAGCTTCTTGCCACTAGGCCACCAGAGCTCTGTATGTCCCTACATATTTTATTTAAGTGAAAGATTATAAAGAACTTGGATTTCCATTCATTCATTGTTGCACATTTTCCTCCCTGCTCCCCCAGATCCTCAGTTCACCTTTGTTTTGGGGAATAAAATTATTTCATTGTTATACCGTACTCCCACCCAAGTCCACTTCACTATGCAGCTCTTATTCTGGACACTTGTGATGCCAATAATACATAATAATATATTCTTCTTATACATTTCTATCCCTTGTCTGTTTGAATGTCATGTAAATTATTTATCCCCTTTTTCTTAGTTTCCCCCCAAGTCCTATGTCAGTCCTATTTTATAACAAGGGCATTATGCAGTATTTGTTTTTTGGTGACTGAGATATTTCACTCAGCATAATGTCCTCCATGGTAACCCATTTTGTATAATATTTCATGAGTTCATTGTTTTTCAGGGCTGTATAATATTCTATTGCATAATATTCTACCACAGCTTCTCTAGCCATTTGTTTGTTGATGGACCAGGTTGTTTCCAACTCTTTGCTATTGTGAACAAAGCAGTAATAAACATGGGTGTTGATATATCTCCATGGGTGGCAGTTCTTGTTCCTTTAGGGTATATTCCCAGTTGTGGAATTGCTGGGTCAAATGGTATTTCTATTTCCAAATTTTTGAAAAGGCACCATACTGTCTTCCAAAGTTGTTGCACCATTTTACACTCCCACCAATACTGAATAAGGGTTCCAGTTTCTTCACAACCTTACCAGCATTTGTTCTTTGTTGCTCTGTTTTTTTGTTAGTTTTACTGTGGTGAGATCACATCTCATAGTTGTTTTGATTTGCATTTCTTTTAGAGTTGGGGATTTTGAACATTTCTTTGTGTATTTGCTCACCATCTAAATGTCTCCTTTGGTAGAGTGTCTGTTTATATCCCGTGCCCATTTTGCAGTTTTTTTTTTTTCTTTATCTTGTTGTGGTGTTCAAATATCCTATAAATTCTGGATATACATTCCTTATCAGACATGTCATTGTTGTTGTTGTTGTTGTTGCCATTGAGTCACAGGCAACTCATAGTGACCCTATGGATGAAAGACCTAGACACCTGTATAACTTTCTTCCTTTTTCCAGGTTCATAGGGTTTCCAGAGGCAAGCTATTATGGAAGTGGATACCATTCCTGATTCCAAGTTTGTTTTAATTGGAAAGCTCCACCAAACACTGTTCACCATGGGTAACCATTCGCATATTTGACTCATCAGTGTCACAGTGTTCGGCTTCACAGCAACCACGAGTTACCTCATTAAAGCAAGTGGACATACTAGGGTTATATGACCGATAAGAATGTTTCACCAAAAGCAATTAAGACAGGCCTGAAGGCCGCAGAGCAGAGTCACCCACCTTTGGCTTGGGAGCATGACTTTCCGGCTACTAGGCCAAATGATCAAATATTCCCCCCTCCCCCCAGTCTATGGCTTCCCTTTTTACCCTGTTGGAGAGGTTTTTGGATGTGCATAGGGATTTGAATCTTAGAAGGTCCCATTTATCTGTTTTATCCTCTCCTGGTTGTAGGTTTTTCAGGGTGCTTGGTAAACTGTTCGTGTTGTGGATTATGGCTCCTAGAGTTCTTTCAAGCTTTTCTCTAATGAAGTTTATATTCATCCGTTTTAGTCCTAGGTCCTTGATCCATTTTGAGTTGGTTTTTGTGTATGCTGTGAGGTGTAGGCCTTGGTTGAGTTTTCTGCAGATGATTTTCCAATTTGGCCAACACCATTTGTTAAAAACGCTGTCATTTCCCCACTGAATTGATTTCATCTCCTTGTAAAAAATCAGTAGACCATAGATGGAAGAGCTTATGTCTGGGCTCTCAATTCTATTCCATTGATCTATGTTTCTTTCATTGCACCAGTACCATGCTGTCTTGACCACCATGGCAGTGTAGTAGAATTTGAAATCAGGGAGTGAGATGCTTCCTACCTTGTTTCTCTTTTTTAAGGAGTGATTTGCTTTTTCAGGGTCTCTTTCCATTCCAAATTAAATTGGAGATTCCCTTTTCCATCTCATTGAAGAATGGTATTGGGATTGCATTGAAGGTATAGATTGCCTTTGGTAGGTCTGTCAGGGATGTATTTAGTCTCCAAACCTTTTCAATCTGTATGCAGAACAGATCATCCAAGACGCTGGGCTGTACGAGGAGGAATGTGGCATCAGGATTGGTGGAAGAATCGTCAACAACCTGCGTTATGCAGATGGCACAACCCTGCTTGGTGAAACTGAGGAGGACCTGAAGCACTTGCTACAGAAGGTCAAGGACTGCAGTCTTCAATATGGATTGAAGCTCAATATCAAGCAAACAAAGATTCTCACCACTGGGTCATTTGGCAGCATGAGATGGATTGATTCTGTGAGTGGAGTGGTGGAAATGAATGTGTTTGAGACACAGGATAGAATGGCGTTTAGGGCTTTTGTCCATAGGGTTGCTATGAGTCGTAAATGACTCAATGGCACATAATAACAATAACCACCATGAAAAAGGTATATTCTTCCATTTCTCCAGGTCTCTTTTTGTTTCTTGTAGTAATGTTTGGAATTTCCTTTGAGCAGATCCTTTGCATTTCTAGTTAGATTTACTCCCAAATATTAATCTTGTGATTAGCTATTGTGATAGGTATTGTTTTTCTTAGCTCCAGTCCTGTATTCTTTTTGTCACTGTAGAGAAATCCTATTGATTTTTGTATGTTGATCTTGTATCCTGCTACTTTGCTGAATTAGTCAACCATGTCCAATAGTTTTCTTGCTGAGCCTTTAGGGCTTTCAAAGTATACTATCATATCATGTCCATATAAAGATAATTTTACCTCCTCTTTGCCAATTTGGATACCTATTATTTCCTTCTCTTGTCTTATTGCTACCGCTAAGACTTCTAATACACTATTTTTTTTCCAGTTCCTGTTTCTTTTTTTTAAAATTTTATTAGTATTAATGAACATTTACAGGGATTTTGGGTTTTCATTCCTTCATTGCTGTACCATTCTCTCTACCCTCTTCCCCAGTTTGTTCTTCTTCCCCCGCCCTCCGATTGTCTGTTTTAATTGTCCAATTGCCACAGTGTTTGTCAAAGCCAGTTCTGTTTAATCTCCTTTGTCAGTGCATCCTTTGCCACTCCCTATCAGTCCTCCCTGAGAGAGACTTCACCCTGATTCATAAGGGAAAGGGGACGGCGTATTCTCTTAGCTACTTCCTGCTGAAAAGGGACGCTGTGGGTTTCAGGGTGAAGATCTTCTCTCACTACTCTAAAGGGCCCCTTTGGCAGTAGGAAACACATAGATTATTATGGAGATTGATTTTGGAATTGAGATGCATTGTTATTAATTGTGCTTAGCCGTACATGTTCATATCCTTGAAGATGTATCATGGGGGTGTTGCAACATAGAAGACACAAATTTAACTAACAAGTTATAAGTACATGAGTCAAAAATTATGGAAAAGTAAAAGAAAAGATTCTTTCATTGCTTTACACACCCTCCCCCAGGTCCCCTCCACCATGTAGCCATCGCTCTAGACTCCTGTGATGACAGAAATACCTAGTCACATATCTCTTTTAAACAGTTTTCTCCCTCCTCTGCTTCAGTGCAGTATACATTATTGAACCCATCTTACTCAGTCTCTCCCCAACCCCAAGGACAGTCCCATTCTACAACAGTGGCATCATGTAATATTTGTCCCTTTGGGACTGGGATATTTCACTCAGCATAATGTTCTCCAGAGTCAACCATTTTGAATAATATTGCATGAGTTCCTTGTTTTTTAATGCAGCATAGTATTCCATTGTGCGAATATACCACAGCTTCTCTAGCCATTTGTTTGTTGATGGACCAGGTTGTTTCCAACTCTTTGCTATTGTGAACAAAGCTGCAATAAACATGGGTGTGCATATATCTGCTTGGATGTCAGCTATGGACTCTTCAGGGTATATTCCCAGTTGTGGAATTGCTGGGTCAAATGGTATTTCTATTTGCAACTTTTTGAGAAAGCGCCATACTGCTTTCCACAGTGGTTGCACCATTTTACACTCCCACCAACAGTGAATCAGGGTTCCAGTTTCTCCACAATCTCGCCAGCATTTGTTGCTTGCTGTTCTGTTGAATTTTACTATTTTGACTGGGGTGAGATGATATCTCATAGTTGTTTTAATTTGCATCTCTCTTAGGGCTAGGGATTTTGAACATTTCTTCATGTGCTTGTTAGCCATCTGAATGTCGTCTTCGGTGAAGTGCCTGTTCATATCCTGTGCCCATTTTTCTATTGGATTATTTACCTTTATCTTGTTGTGGTTTTCAAGTATTTCATAAATTCTGGATATAAGTCCCTTATCTGATATGTTATTACCGAATACTTTTTCCCAGTCAGTGGCCTCCCTTTTTACCCTGTTGGAGAAGTTTTTGGATGTGCATCGGGATTTGAGTCTTAGAAGATTCTAATACACTTAAATAGGAGAGGTGATAGCACCCATCCTCGCCTAGTTCCTGTTCTCAGTGGGAATGCCTCTAACCTCTCTCCATTGAGAACAATGTTGGCTTTCAGGTTTGTGTATATGCTTTTTACTATGTTGAGGAAATTCCCTTCTATTCCTATTTTGTTGAGTGGTTTAATCAGGAAAGTGTGTTGTATTTTGTCAAAGGCCTTTTCTGTATCAATTGATAGGATCATGTGGTTCTTGGTTTTTGCTTTATTAACGTGATAAATTGCATTTATTGCTTTCTTATGTTGAACCCTTCTTGCATATCTGTTATGAATCCCACTTGATCATGGTGAATTGTTCTTTAGATGTATTGTTGGATTTTATTGGCCAGGATTTTATTCAGGATTTTTGCATCTATGTTCATGAGACATATTGGCCTATAGTTTTCTATTTTCCTCATGTCTTTACCTGGTTTTGGTATCAAGGATATGTTTCCTTTATAGAGTGAGTCTGGGAGGATTCCATCTTTTTTGTTTTCTGAAACAGTTTATGTAGAAATGGTAACAGTTCTTCCCTGAATGTTTAATAAAGTTAAATAGTATTTTTCATAATTGTTACTCCTGAGTGCTACATAATATTCCCTCATGTGAACATATCACAATTTCTAAATCATTGATTTGTTTATTGATGGACATTTGAGCTATTTCCATGTTCTTGATATTGTGAATAATGCTGCTATGAATATCAGTGTACCAATTTCCATTTGTGTCTCAATTCTATATTCCTTGGGCTATAGTCCCACCAATGGAACAGGTGGATTCTGTGTTCAGCTTTTTTAAGAAATGTCAAACTGCTTTCCATAGAAGTACACAAGCAGGAGAATGGGTCCTTCTAAAGATTATGCCCCTGCGTATATAAAAACCTGTTTCCAATAGAGTGAAAAGGCAATCTTCTTACTGGGGGAAAAACCATCTGGCAATGACTTATCATACAAAGGTATTATTATGAAAGCTTACTGAATTCTATAGGGCCTCCCCAAGAAAGATTGATAATCCAATTACAAAATGGGCAAAAGATAAGGAAAGACTTTTCACAGATGAAAACATTTATCCGACAGTTGTTGGTTGTGGTATTTACCATCAAGTAGAAACTGACTGATTGCTGACCTTCCAGCAGGTTTTCAGAGGCAGTTAATTGCATTTGAAGGAGTCTGCCCATCTTTCTCCCATGGAGCAGCCAATGACCTTGAACTGTGTGCCTTTAGGATTGCACAGCAGCTTCTTGACACTAGGAAAGAAATAAGTTTACAAAGAGACATCAGTAATTTGAGGAATGGACGGGTATGTCAAAGTGATCCTTGAAGAAATTCTTCTTGGAGTCTGAAGAGTAATGGTTTTTTTCTTCTCTTGGGAAAAAAAATTAAAGATGTAAATTATAAGCAAGATTTGTATGTTCTTTTCTCAGAATGAAGAATTTACACTTGGCAACTGCAGTGCTTGCTGAGTTCCTGCTGGAATTTACCATGTGAGATTACCAACAAGCCAGAATAATTCCCCTTTCTGATGTTGATGCCTGGTCTTTAGAAAATTATCCCGTAACTCTTATGAAAATTGTATTTGGGCATTAAAAAAGAAGAAGAAAAAGAGAAAGGGGAAAAAATCACAGAGAAAATGGACAATAATCAGTGTTTTATAGTCTCTTGGAATAGAGAATTAAGGGATAATGAAAACTATATAATAGATTTTTATGTTACTTATATCTCTACAACTTCTGGTCCATTGTTTATTTTAAAGTAAGGAAAATATTATTAACACAGCAGAAGGCATTTGCACCTTCTCTTTTGCAAAGATTAAAAACTCTCTGGCTACAAGCCTGGTAAAATTATCAAATAAGTTGTTATTATTATTATTATTATTACTATTATTATACTAGTTCTACATTTATTTTTATTCATTGAATTGTGTTTGTGGTGGAGGGAAAATATCTTTTATTCTTGTCTTTTGTTATTGTGTCTGAATAGGGGTAAAATGGCTGACACATGAAAAAAATGCTCAAAATAGCTGGCAATAAGAGAGATGCAAATGAAAATCACAATGAGATATCCTCTCACCCCAGTAGCAGTGGCAAAGTTTAGCAGAGCAGCAAGCAATTAATATTGGAGAGGATGTGGAGAGATTTGAGCTCTCATAACACTGTTGGTAGAATTGTAAAATATTCATCTTTTATAGAAATGTTAAACTGCCTTCCATAGTGGTTGTACCATGTTAGAACCTTCCAACCCCTGAATTGGGAATATTTTTCCATTTAGTTGGATCTCTTGTTGCTTCCTGTAGTAGAGTTTTGTAGTTTTCCTTTTAAAAGTCTTTTATTGTTATTGTTAGGTGACTCATAGCAACCCTATGAACAAAACAGATATGAACCCTGTACTGTTTGAGTCCCTGTTGTGTACCATAAAATCAGAACTGACCCTCCAGCAGGTTGTCAGAGGCATTTAATCGCACAGGAGGAGATTGTCCATTCTTCTCCCACAGAACAGTTGGTGGCCTCAAACCACAAGCCTTCGGGATTGCGGTGCAGTTTCTTGCCAATAGGCCACTAGAGCTCCTTTTTGAGTCTCTAGTTTAGTTTATTTCCAACATTTCATTTTGTGGTTGACTACTGTAAATAGTATTACTTTTTAATTTTTTTTCCATATTTTTCTTTGTTGCTGTAGAGAAATAATACTGATTTTTGTATATTGATATTGTATTCTACCACACCACTAAATTGGTTTAATAGGTCTAAAGAGAATTTGTTCAGTCTTTGGGGTTTACACAGAAAACTATCATATATGCATACTATCATATCATCTGCATATAGTGACAGTTTTACCACCTCTTTGCCAATTTGGGTACCTCTTATTTCCTTCTCTTATCTTATTGTCCTAGAAAGTACTTTCAATAAATAATGAATAGGAGTGGCGAAAGTAGGCATCCTTATCTGGTCCCTGTTTGTAAGGGGAATGCCTTTAGTCTTTATCCATTGAGAATGATGTTGCCTCTTTGTTGAGGAGATTCCTTTCTATTTTTATTTTTCTGAATGTTTTACTGAGAAAGGGGTGTCAGATTTTTTCAAAGGTCTTTTCAGCATCAAGTGCTAGGATCTTTTGGTCCTCATTCTTTATGAGTCCCACTTGGGGACTTTTTTTTTTTCTATCTGCTGTTGGATTCTATTGGGTAGGATTTTGTTAAAGATTTTTACAACTATTTGTGTTCTCTTTCTCTTTTTTTGTTAAGTTTGTCAATGGTTTGTCTGACTTTTTTACTCTTTCAAAGAACCAGATCCTGATATTGTCTATGGTTTAATTAATATTTCTGTGGTAGAGCCAGATTGGTAGTCAATTGTAATGTTAGTGGTGGTGGTGTTATGTGCCCTTGAGTCACTTGCGACTCATCGCAACCCTATGTATAACAGCCCTAAACCCTGCTCTATCCTGTTCCAACCTTATTTCCTCTGGCACACCTATCCCCACCACCCCAGTGACTGAATCAATTCATTTCATTGAGGGTTATCCTCTCTTGTGCTCTCTCTCCACCCTTCCAAGGATGTTGTCCCTCTTTAAGGACTAGTCCCTTCTTTCGATATGCCTAAAAATGTCAGATGAATCTTCAGAATCCTTGCCTCCAAGGAGCACCCTGGTTTAACCCCCTCTAGAATGGATGAACCTGTTTGTTCTGTAGCCATCCTTGGTATATTAAATACTCTTGTCCAGAACCACAGCTCATAAGGCATCAATTGTCCTCCTACTATCCCTAGTCATTGTCCAGCTTTCTGATACATAACAAGTAATTGCAAAGACTATGGCCTGAATCTGGCGAATCTTAGTCTCCAAGTTGATATTGTTGCTCTTCAATTTTCCAGAGAAATCCCTGACAGCAGACATTCCCAATACAATTCATCTTTTAATCTCCTGGCTGCCAGCAATGCCAAGAATGTTGATTGTGGAGTCAAGCAAACTGAAGCTGTTAACAATCTCAGTTTCTTCACCATCAATCATGATGATGCCAATTGGCCCAGTGGTGAGAATCTTTGTTTTCTTGATGTTGAGCTTCAATCCATACTTAAGGATGCAGTCCTTGACCTTCTGCAGCAAGCGCTTCAGGCCCTGCTCAGTTTTGGTAAGCAGGGTTGTGCCATCTGCATAACACAGATTATTGAACATTGTTCTTTCAAGTCTGATGCCACATTTCTTTTCATAAAACCTAGCCTCTTGGATGATCTGTTCTGCATATAGTTTGAAAAGGTGTAGAGATAGGACACATCCCTGGTGTACACTCTTGCCAATTTTGAACCTTGCAGTGTTTCCTTGCTCTGTTCTGAAGACTACCTCCTGGTCTAATTATAGGTTTTGCATAAGCACAGTCAAGTGTTCTGTGATTCCCATTCTTCTCAGAGTCAGCCACAGTTTGTTGTGATCCACACAGTCAAATTCCTTTCAATAGTTAATGAAACACAGATAGACATTCCTCTGGAACTCCCTGCTTTCAGCCAAGATCCACCTAGCATTGACTATAATATCCCTAGTACCACAGCCTCTTCTAAACCCAGACTACATATCTGCCAGATCTCTGTTGACGTACTGTTTCAGTCATTTTTTCATCATTTTCAGCAGAATCTTGCTTGCATGTGATATTAATGATACTGTTGGATAATTTCCACACTCTGTCAGGTCACCTTTCTTTGGAATGGAAACAAATATCGATCTCTTCCGGTCAGTTGGTCAACTGGTTGTCCTCCAGATTTCTTGGCATAACTTAGTGAGTGCATCCAGGGAAGCATCTATTTGTTGAAATATGTCAATTGGTATGCTGTCAATTCCTGGGGTCTTGTTTTTTGCAAATTCTTTCAGAGCAGCTTGAACTTCTTCCTTCATCACCACAGGCTCTTGCTCATATGTTGTTTCATGAAATTCTTCTGTGTCCACCAGTTCCTTTTTGTCCAACAACTCTGTATACTCATTCTATCTTCTTTTCATGCTTCCCAGATCATTTATGCCTGAAGGATTCTTAAGTATTGCTATTTGAGGCTTGAGTTTGTTCTTCAGTTCCTTCAGCTTAAGAAATTCCAAATGAGTTCAACACTTTTAATTTTCTGACTCCAACTCTTTACACATTTCATTATAATTCTTTATTTTGTCTTCCCACATTGCCCTTTGAAATCTTCTGTTCAGTTCCATAATTTCTCTTTGCTTTGGCTTCTTGGAACTCTAGTGCAATATTCAGAGTTTATTCTCGCATCCATCTTGGTCTTTTCTTCCTCCTCTATCTTTATCATGATCTTTTGACTTTTTCCTGAATGATAATCTTGATATCCTTCCATAGCTCAACTGGTCCTTGTTCATTAGTGTTCAAGGCCTCAAACCTGTTCCTGAAATGGTTTTGAAATTCAGGTGGGATAGACTCAAGGTCAAAGTATGGTTCCTATTGATTTGATTTTATTTTCCTTAGTTTCAACTTGAACTTACATATGAGTCGTTCATGGTCTGTTCTATAATCAGCATCTTGCCCAGTTTTCACAGTTTATATTGAACTTCTCCAGCGAATCTTTCCACAGATGTAATTTATCTGATCCCTATGCATACCATCAGGTGAAATCCAAGTGTATAGACTGTGTTTATGTTTCTTATTATTTGCAATGAATATATTATTGATTGTACAGAATTCTATCATTCTATATCCAGCTTCATTTCTGCCACCAAGTCCATGTTTTCCAACTTCTGGTCCTTCTTCTCTGTTCCCAACTTTTGCACTAAGCCACAAGATACCAGGCCTAGAGAAGTTCAAGGAAAAGGACTTTTCCTCAAGTAGCCTTCTCTAATACTAGTACCTGGTATTTGGACTTAGAGACTCCTTAACTCAAGAGATACTAGCCACAGCATAAAAAAACTGGCAACAGCATGAGGCATTCAGAATCACAGAAGCCCAGAAGGCTTGAGATATAAGCCATCATATCAAGGGGTGGAAAGGAGCATATAGGTGTTGAATGACATAGATGGAGTAGAAGGGAATGCTGGTGGAGCAGGAAAAGGGTTGGGTCAAGGCACTGTGTCAAAGACAGGGACAACACTGAATCTACTGGTTATTTCCATAACTGGGGAAATGTCTTTCATCTGCTCCTTTCTGTAAAATACTTGTATGTCAGATACTGTTCTAAATCTGAGCATTCAATTTAAGACAGACTAGGAAGAAGGGTTGGCCATTCATGTCCAAAATAACAGGTCTGCAAAAACCCTACATACAATAAAGCACACTTAGATTAGCAGATATTGTAACTGAGGCTGAACCCTCAAATATGGAAATACAAAGGAGGAGGAACAGTTGTAAGACACTAGTGATTGGAACATGGAATGTGAGAAGCTTGAATGTAGGAAAATTGGACATTGTTAAGAAAGAAATGGAATGTATAACTATTGACATATGGGGTATTGGTGACATTAAATGGACTGGCATGGTACCTTTTTATTAAGAATGATCTAATATGCCAGAGATGAAAAGATGAGGGAAAATGGGGTTGCTTTCATGGTTGAAATGAGGAAAAACAGTAACAAACATCATTTAATAATTGGCACATGGAATGTATATAGCTTGAATGTTGGAAAACTGGAAATTGTTAAAAATGAAATGGAACACATGAAAATCACCATACTAGGCATTCATTAGTGAGATGAGATCAGATGGACCAGATGGACCAGCTTTGGCCACTTAGAATCTGATAGTCATATGGGATACTATGCAGAGAATGAAAAATAAAAGAAGAATGATGTTGCATTCATTGTCAAAAAGTCAATTTCAAGTTCTATCCTGAGAAGCAATGTTGTGAATGATAGGATAATATCCATATGCATACAAGGAAGACCCAATAACATGACTATTATTCAAATATATGCTCCTACATCTGGAGCCAAAGAGGAAAAAAATGGAGACATTTATCAAATCTTGCAGTCTGAAATTGACTGAACTTGCAATCAAAATGTGTCAGTAATAGTTGACAACTGTGGGAAACAATGATGAAGGAACAGTAATTGGAAAATATGGACTTGGTGATAGAAATGAAGCTGGAAATAGAATAATTAAATTTTGCATTTACAGTGATTTATTCATTGCAAATACCTTTTTTAAAAGATACAAACAATGATTTTAGACATGAATCTAAACTTATGGGATGCATAGCAATCAGATTAATTATATTTGTGGAAGAAATTGATTCTATTTGTGGAAGCTTAATATCAGCAATAAAACTAGGCCAGAAGCAGACTGTGGGTCAGACCATAAATTACTCACATGTAAGTTCAAATTGAGGCCCAAGAAAACAAAAATAAGTCTATAGGAAACAAGATATTATCTTGACTCAATTCCATCTGAATTTCAAGATCATCTTAGGAATAGGTTGGAGGCATTGAACAGCTAATGATCAACGGCCAGATGGGTTGTGGGATGATATCAAGGATATCATCCATGATGAAAGCAAAGATCATTACAAAAACAGAGGAGAAAGGAAAAAAAATCGAAATGGCTATCAGAAGAGACTCTAGAGGTTGCGCTGGAGAGCCAACAAGCCAAAACGAAAGGAAAAGCTGCCTAAGTAAGAGAACTGAACAGATTGCAAAGGGCACCTTGGGAGGACAAAGCAAAGTACTACAACGGAATGTGCAGAGAGCTGGAGTTGGAGAAGAAAAAGAGGAGAACTCATTCTACATTTTTCAAACTGAGAGAACTGAAAAACAAATTTAAGCCTCATGCCACAACATTGAAAGATGCTGTGGGCAATATGTTGAATGACCCAGAAAGCATCAGAAGATGGAGGGAATACACAGAATCACTGTACCAGAAAGAACTGACTGACACAGAAAAATTTCAGGAAGAACAATGTAAGCAGAAGCCAATGGAAATGAATGAGAAAGTGGAAGCAGCAAGGAAAGCATTGGCAAAAAATACCTTGAAGGAATACCGTCGATGGGATACCAATTGACTTGCTACAGTTAACAGATGCAGCCTTGGATGTGTTCACCAGTCTATGTCAGGAAATTTAGAGGATAGCTATCTGGCCAACAAATTGGAAAAGGTCCATGTTTGTTCCCATTCCCAAAAGGAATGATCCAACTGAATGTGAAAACTATCGAACAATATCATTATTATTACATGCAAATAAAATACTACTGAAGAACAATCAACAATGGCTAGAATGGTACATAGAAGGCAACTTCCAGAAGTTCAAGTGGGATTTAGAAGAGGCCATGGCACCAGAAATATTATTGCTGATGTCCGATGAATCCTAGCTGAAAGTATAGAGTACCAGAAGAATGTCTATTTTTACTTTATTGACTATGCAAAGGCATTTACTGTACGGATCATAACAAGTTCTCACTGGCATTGAGAACGGGAGTCCCAGAACACTTAACTGTGCACACGCAGAACCTATACCTGGACCAGGAGGCTATTGTGTGAGGAGAGGAGACCAGGGTTAAAACTGCATGGTTTGGAATTGAGAAGGGAGGGCCTCAGGGTTGTATTCTCTCTCTAGACTTATTCAATCTGTGTGTTGAACAAATTATCCAAGAAGCTAGACTCTATGAAGAGGAGTGTGGCATCAGGATTGGAGGGATGTTCATCAATAACCTGCATTATTCCTCTCCTGATGCTGCTGGTCCATGCCGGGACCTCCTCTCCTGTCACCTATACCCCACACTAGGACCTCCTGACTCCACGAGCATGCCAGACATGACGCAATGCATGATGGGAACTGACGTGGTGTGCACCGGGAGTGAAATGGAAATTTGAGTGAGGTACATTGTGGGGGGGGGGGG